>NC_056732.1:1203883228-1204183228 GCF_019279795.1 Protopterus annectens | reverse complement strand
TATTTACTACTTCACAAAGAGCCTGGACTTTTCTTCTAAATGCTAATGGAGGGTGGTACACAATGTTAAAAGAGTTGTTTAAAAGGATTCCTATCAGTTCATCAAAATGTCAGCAGTTTGAACACCATATGTTCGAACTGTGAAATTTGAAAACTGATTATTGCAAAGCCACGGAACACCGAATTCTTTCCCAGGGAAAGAATTTGGTGGGCCGTTTCTATGACTTCGCAATTTTCAACACTGCGGTGGAAAGTTACGGATCGGATTCAAGTAAGTGTGCGATTGTGCGGATGTTATGGTTAGGGCACAGGTTAGGTGAGTTAGGGTTTGGGCGCGGGTGAGGTGGGTGTGCGATTGTGACAGACTTTAGGATTAGGGCAGGATAGGTGAGTTAGGGTTAGGGTGTGGGTCAGGGGAGTGTGTGATAGTGACGGACCTTAGGGTTAGGGTTTGGGTTAAGTAAGTGGATAGATAGTAGTGTATGTACCATTTAGTGTAGGGTTAGATGTAGGATTTTAAGTGTATGCGTGTGGATTGTTGGTTTTTTTGGTGTGCTTGTGTTGTGTGTGTGTTTCTTGGAACAGCGATTTTTTTCCCTGGGGAAAAAAATCGCTGTTCTAAGCCTTCAATGGTTTTGCACTTTGAGGTTAGAAGTTTGAACATATGGTGTTCAAACTTCTGCCATTTCGTCGAAGTGATATAGACCCATTTAAAATAGCTCAGTACCTGAATGGCTGGTAGTAGTTACGATGTATAAGGCAAAACAGACGTCAAACAGAAGAAAAGACAATGTTGCTGCTGCCTCTATTTAATAATAATGCACTACTACAAAAGTACAAGAGGGTAACAAGAGTAGTAAGAATGAGCATATAAAGAAATTACAAAGGATGTAGTTCAAGTCAGGTAAGAAAAGCTTTTTCCAGGTTGAGCAGATCACAGAAAATAAATCAGCAGACACTTCATAATTTGTAATTTGTGGCATTATTAAGTATGCTTATCCAGGAGCTAGGACAAGTATAAGTACACTAATATGTAGATCATCTGGCGATACACAGATTAAGAAAAACAAGTTGTTACCTTATATATGATGTGTTAAGTAACTATAAACTAAATGCTAATCTCTACTAATAAATGCTACCATAACAGAACTGAGAAAGAAGTAGAGACAGGGAGATAGGAAGGAATTGGGAAACTAAACAAAGTGTATGTATTACTTTTGGATTACTTTTTTATGTTTACACCTGTCTGGCAGTGCAGAGAGTTAATGCTATGAAATTTGGAGCTATTAATAAATAATTTCCTGTAGTCCTGGGTTTGATTCAAAAAGCCTCCATTTGTCTACTGAGTGACTCTAATCAAGTCATTTAACCAGAACATTACAATGAACTGAGTGTGAAAAGTTTCATATCTATCTTTATGAAAACAGGCAACAACTAGGCTGATACAAGAGTCTTATCAATCACAATTCAATCCAAAGGCACAGCACAACAAAGTTTGGCATTAGTCCAACAAAAGCTTTAGACCATCTATTAACTAAGTTACAAGATAGAGTACTGTAGTTACCATAGGTTCATAGGTTCATAGGTTCATAGGTGTGTACTAGGCTAATGGCCCTGGAGCCTAGCCCATAGAAGTGCCCTGGCATCGTGCTGCCTGACATTAGTTCCCAGTGCCTCTATCAAGTAGAACCACTGGAGTGATTCCTGGGGTGAACTTTCTATTTCCCATCCAGTCATCAAGATTTCTCTTGAAGAGGGCCGGTGAGATGATCTGCTTGACATGTATGGGAATTCTGTTTCAGAGCATGGGCAGTCTCTTGGTTATGAACCTGTCCCTCCAGCATGTTCTGTTGATTGTAGTAATGAGGATGAGGTCTCTGGAACGTGTGGTGTGGAGGGATTGGGATTTCTTTAGATCTAACATTTTTAACAGAGCTGGGTCAGGCATGGCTTTGTAAGTCAAGCAGAGATCGCCTCTTAGTAGACGATATAAGACAGAGAATAGCTGGAATTTTTTTATTCTGCCCATGTAGGGCATGTGTTTAAGGCCTAGAATCCTCTTCGTGAGGTACTTTTGTGGCCTTTCCAGCTGTTGCATGTGTCTAGTGAGGTACATGTCAAATGGGGCATTATACTTGATGATTGGCCTAATGAGGGAAGATTAGAGAGAGATGATGACCTCTTTCTTCCTGGATGCAAAACCCTTGGTAATGAGATGTGCCACATAGAAGGATTTTCTGACCACAGTGGCAATGTGGTGGTCAAAGGAGAGGTTGCTGACAACCTGTGTCCACAGATCTCTTATAATACCTTCAGTGTTCAGTGGGCTCCCACCGATGTAGTAATTAGTGGGAACTGAGTTTTTCCCAAAGGGGATGATGATGCATTTTTTGACATTAAGCTTAAGGTCATGGTTTCAACACCAGCCATTGGTCTCAGTAAGGCCTTTCTGTAGGATGTCTACATCACTTGGGGAGTTAATAATGGCTCCCAGCTTGCAGTTGTCTGCAAACTTGGTCAGCCAGTGTCCCTCCAGATGGCAATTTATTTATTTATTTTACATTTGTTTACAGGAAAAGTCCAGCTGGGCAAGAATTACCTATTTTCAGCAGAGGCACAATGAGAAAAGCTCCACATAGTACAACATGGTACAAAAAATATTTAAAACAGTCAATGCAAAACATATTCAATATAGTTATTATATGATACATATACATATTACACAGAAAGTAGGATACAGGTGGTTAACAATAGATAATAATGCACGTTGGAGTGTAAAGCATTACGCAACTACATAATTTTATCATGGAATGCTACATTGACAGATAGTTATGACAGAAGATAGGCTAAGTATTAGGTAAGTTAGTCTGGGTCTTGAAAGTTGCATACCCAGGAATTGGTTAGGTAAGACTTTAGTTGATTTTTGAAGTTAGATTTATTTTGCATTTTGATTTCAGGGGGGAAGGAGTTCCAGATTTTGGCAACTGTGCTTGAGTAAAGGGAGTCACTGACATATATTTGCTTTTAGATATTTCTACAAACACTTTGTTTGTGGATCTAAGTTGGCAGTTGTTATTGTAGAGGTTAAGTAGGCCTAAAAGAGCTGGTGTTTTACAGGGGTGGTAAACTATTTGATGTACCACAATAAGTTGGTTAAAGTTTAGCAAGTTGGGTAGTTCTATCCAGCCTAGCTGTTTCAGAGCCTGACAGTGATGGGAGTAATAGGAGGAGATGGTAGCAAATTTTGCTATTTTGTTATAGCAAGTGGTTAATTTGCTTAGGTCACCTTTGTTTAGGTTGGTAAGAAAAGGGGATGAGTATAGTAATGTGAAGAGTAGGTGAGTTATAGCTTTGATGGCTTTACTGTCATTGGCAAGGTAGTTTTTGCATCGATAAAGGGTGCCTAGTTTCTTATGAACTTTAGTTATGGTCTGGGCTATATGTTTATCGAATTTCAGATTTTGGTCAATGATTGTCTGTAGTAATGTTGTTTGTGGCACCGGGGTGATGAGAGTGTTATCTACTGACGATGTTTTAAAAGGGGGACTGGGGGTCAGTAGCTTTGCAGGGATAGAAAAGCATGAGTTGTTTTTTTTTTATGGTAGGGTGATTTAGAATAAATTGCGAGTTTGACAGCCATGGCAGTGAAGGATTCCTGTTTTTTTTTTCTTGAAGAATTTGGGGAGAGGGAGCTGTGCAGATTAGTGTGGCATCATCAGCATATTGGACCAGATTTGCTTGAGGAGTGGCTGTGTATAGGTTTGTGAAAATGAAGAAAAGCAGGGGTCCAAGTATAGACCCCTGTGCTACAACTAGAGAAACTAGAAGGAGGGGAATTAGGGAATCCATCCATTTAACAGCCTGCTGGTAGTTGGAGAGATAATCTTTAAACCTGAGAAGGGTGAGATTACTTAGGCTGAGCTCAGAGAGGATAGTTAGGAGGTTTTTGTGAAAGAGTCTATCAAATGCTTTAGGCAGGTCTAGAAATACATTTATACCAGAATATACCCTTGTGAACAATAAAAGAAGTAAAAAAATTCCAATACTGACAATTTTATGTAACGTACAGATAATAAAAATAAGAGAAAATGATCTGACTACAGCTGCCTGTCATGCATGTATCAATTCACCCACTTATTGTGACGTGTCAAACACTGTGTAAACACTTACACAGCCAGCAGTATTATTACTACTCACACTGACACCAGGAAAGAGGCTGATTGGATCTGGTCACTAGTGGTGTAGTCCTGAGAGTCCCTAGGCTGTCTGGTTGTTTTGTTTTCAAGATTACCTCTAACTGACATTGGGTGGCAGAAACATTTAGAAAAAATATCTGCTGCAATTCACTTCACACGCATACACACACACACACACACACACACACACACACACACACACACACACACACACACACACACACACACACACACAGTCACACAATGAGAGAAACAGATAGAGTCCCAGCAAAGTCCTGACTTTTTACTCTAATGGATCAGTAGCAACATTACTTTTCAATCTACCAGAGAAATGAGTACTAGTATGGAAACAAGAAAAGTGGGACAGGGCAAATTTGGTGAAAGAAACAAAACAGCAATGTTTTTTATGCAAAAATATACTCATAGCAATGTGAGAGGATTGATGAGTTAGTTGTAGTGTTATTCAGAGTTTCCAGCAGCCTGAGAAGCACAACTGCAGCCACTATGAAAATAATGATCAGAAACATTTCCTTCTCCACTCGGCATGTAGAGCTCCATAACCACAATATGTTTTTCTTTCCCCTTGTATCCAAAGAAATGTAGTCAGGGTGAGCCAATTACTTGGTCTTCCACCCCCCAAGTGGCAGTCACTTACTAAAAATAAAACAAGTGTAAAAAGGGCTTAATACCTACACCTGCAGATTTCTATGGCATGTAAAGACATGCTAATGACAAGCCTGGGCAATTGCCTCATATGTGTTACTTTACTTTTAACACTTCATTAGTCCAAATAGCAGCACCTAGCAAAGGACAACATAGGGTACTAAGAGTGGGTCACTAACTACAGCCTGTTTTTTATGTATTTAAAACATGGATGCCAAGAATTCATCTCAAGAGTGAAGCTCAAGAAGTGATAACACATATTTAAAGGTTATGATCGGAGACCCGATCATAATTCTTTTTAGTGCATAGAGCATTGCTGCTCCATGTACTTCTAGGCACAGAACAGCAAAGAGAAAAAATAAAAAAAAACATTGTCCCCCGGATTCACGAAGCCTCCGTGTAAGAATTAATATGTCTTACTCGGAGGCTGCAGTTGAATGGTATGACGTCAGCATGCCATGAATATTCATGAGGGCATGCTGACTCAACTGTAACTCTTACATGGACTGAGTAGGAAAGCAGGGGGCGTGTCCGACTGCCGAGCAGTCTAAATGTCCATGCCCCTGCAAGGTTTTAAAAAGCATAATGTCAACACACAAGAGCGGGCTCGCTCAAATGTACTTGCACCCAACACCACACTCCCTGACACTGTAAACCCCCATCACACTTATATAAAGTAAATAATTATTTTTTTTTTTAAATCCACGATATAGCTGCCCGTATTTGTGCGTGTGTGAGGGGGTGTGCCCATTGCTTAGCTGTAGTTAGCAATTCCCGCATGGAAGAGCATAAGAAAGAATGTTTTTGCAAATCACACCAAATTGCAATAGTGTAGTGGTACAGCGTATGCACAAAGAGAAGGCATTCATGGTTAGAGTCCCACCACTCCCCTTTGTGTTTATGTTGTAAATCAGTATATGAAATAATACCAGACATATATGATTAAAATATTAGTAAAAGCAGTGAAATGGCCAATGTATCAGTGAACAAAATATATATTTTTAAAGGATCCAGATATATAATAGCCTGCCATTAAGCAGCACTTTACCCAGCTAAACAGAGGTGCCCAAAGTTTAAAAGCGCTTTACCCAGCGCAATACAGGTGCCCATAGCTTAATAGAACTTTACCCAGTGCAATAGAGTTGGCCAAAGTTTAAATACGCTTTACCCAGCGCAATGTGTTTGCACGGACATGCGCACTGCGCCAACCAGGGCATTGTAGGGCACCGGGGAGAAATGTAGAGCTAAGTTGCTTAAATGCAGCCACACCCCCTAGCCTGTCTAGACAGTATTAAAATAAAAGAATGACAAGGTTCAAACCAAGGACCCTATGCATCATAATCAAAGTACAGAACCACTAAGCCATGACTGCTTAGAAGAAACTGCTACAATTAGCATACATATACTTAGAAATGGTAGATTAACCATTACTAAGCATGTCTGCAGTCAGCCAAGAATTCTCAGAAATGGCCAATCACAAAAAAGTGTGGGAAATGTGGCATATTTAAGCCCCATAGGCGGGAATACTCGCCATAACTGATTGTAGCTCACATTTGCAGTCAGAATGGCAGGTGCAGGAGAGGGTTCACGCTTCTGAGTGCAGCGTTGGGGCATCAAGGAGTCGAACTACATGGTTTGGCTCCTTGTCCAACGTCATGAGTCCAGACTCCTGCAGGGCCAGTTCCAAGGGACGAAGTACAAGGCTGAGGCTTGGAACCGGTTAGCTCATGACCTCACCAGTGCCACAGGCGTTCCTTGCACCGGTGAGCAGGTCCGTCAAAACCATGCAGACCTGAAGAGACAGAAGGAGGACTGCCTGAACCAATGAATACAGGAGGCCCGTGGGATGCAGGATGCCGCACGACTGCATAAGTAGCCATAGAATGCAGTATGTAAGAATTGATAATTGATTCTGTATAATGGATAGGTGTGTCTCAATATCCCTTCATTTACTTCACAGCTGCAGGTGACCGTGCTGCGAATCAGCAAGCCTATGCTGATAGGCTGCAAAGGCTGTGCCACCAGGCAGGTTAGTGAAAATTCTGCATGTTTTGTTATATAAAATAGGGGAGAGAGCATGAAATAAAGTGTTGTAGTACAATAATACAGCCATAAAATGGCCTGAATAAGTCCTCTGCATGTACTGTCATACGAAATAGTCATAGTGCCAGAAAAAGAGTGTAGTAACCCACTAAGAAAGGTAACATATGTCTGGAATAAAATCTCTACAGGTACTGTCATATAATATATGTGAGTGAGCCTGCAAAAGTGTGCTCTAACCCATTAATAAAGGTATAATATGTCTTGAATATGTCTGACATATGCACTGTTATAACAAATAAAGGAGTGAGACAGAAAAAATGTGTAGACCAAGAAGCCTCACTCTGGAATGTTGCAAAACGTTTCAGCAGATGTAAAAAATACGTGAAAAATCTTATAACCAAATTCTTTAAAGATGTAACAGCAATTCAAAGGGTGCTCGCCAAAAAATGATGACCAGGTGGTAAACTAGAAATCTTTATTCCACAAACACGAACCAAACTCCAACACAAGCGCTTTCACCCGTTTATAACGGGCTTTTTCAAGTGTGATTTCTATGTACCACAGCTCTTTTTTATATATGCTGGGTTGTTAGGTTAATTAATTGTGTAATTGATTGATTGAATTAGTCAACCATACTTTCTTTTTTTAAAAATATATATACATTTAAAAACTGTTTAAACATGTGCTTTTGTTATCACAGTAATAATAAGTGTTAAAATAATAAAAGTGAAAATACATTGCGTTTTAACACATTTAATAATAACAATCTAATAAAAAACTTCTTGATGTTACCCCTACTTAAAGTTTGAATGTAACAACTGCATTAAATGCTCATTTTTTGTGTGTTACATCTTAGTCACAAAATAATTATGTTTGCAGTTGTGTATAATACTTTCCAAGTAAATGAATCAATCTTACATGTTACTTTATATGAAAAGTAAAAAACAAAAAATATTGTGTTAAATAAATAAATAAACTGTTACATTATTTAATGTTTACCCTATAAATAAATCATTAAAGCACATGAATTTTAAAATCAAATATAAATATGCGCATACCTTGACCTAGGTAAATGTAGAATCATAGATAATTCTAATGTTGAATTCATGTTATAATCAATTTCTAATACAAATGAATGATAAAACTTGAAAATCCACAATATATATACCTGTGTGTCATAAAAACAGAAAAAATATATGTATGTAAAAGTGAATGTAGATCCACTGATTTATAGTTTACTATACCTATCCTTCAAAATGCAAGACAAACTGGTTCCATCATTTAAACCAGGGCTTCTTGTGGCATCAAGCCTCAGCTGCCAAATGAATTCTTTGATATTTAGAGCATTCTTCCAATCACCACCCCTCTTGTCATAAACTACTCTGTCCAACACAAAAAAACGAATAGAGACGTTGGCACATTGTTCGGAGTGCTTGACAAAAGCATTAGTCTCCTTTTTTGTTTTAATGTCATTCATGTGCTCGTATATCCTACGTCTAAATTCTCGTTCTGTTTTGCCAACATAAAATGATAAACAGTTTTGACAAACTCCTAAATATACCACTTTAGTTGAGTTACAGGAGAAATGCTCTTTAGATGTAATGGTGATACCTCTAGAAGGGATGGTGATTTTGTCACTATTTGTGATGTACTTGCATTGATGGCACGTGCCACATGCATAAGTACCTTTTTGTTTGATCACTGTGTTGGTATGCAAGCTGTTGTTGGAACTAGTTTTAGTTTCAAAAATGCCCTTCAAGTTGATGCCCCTTTTTCTAACAAACGAAATTTTGTTGGAAAACATGTTTGCAAATTCATCCTGCATATGAACAATGGGCCAAAAATTGCTTGCTGTACTTTCAATAAAATATGCATCTTGTGAATATGTATATGTAAAATTACTGCCAAAATTATCTTCCAGTTTATTCTGCCTCCTAGGAATAACTGCTTTAACCCCTAAAAGCGGTGGAAAATGTGCATCTCTTTTTCTTAGAACTTCACCAAGAATATCCTGAAACAATTCTTCAGGATACCCTCTGTCCAAAAAGGAGCTCCTAAGAAATTCTGTCTCTTCAAAGAATAAGTCCTGTGTGCTGCAAATTCTAGATGCACGCACCAGTTGTCCCTTAATGATGCCCCTCTTAACATGCAAAGGGTGCCCACTGTTAAAATGTAAAAAAGAGTTGCAATGTGTCTTTTTTCTGTATATTTGGGAAACAAAACCAACATTGTCAGATTTTTTGGTTAATTTAATGTCCAAATAATGTAAACTTCTCCCATTAATTTCATGGGTGAAACGTAGAAAATTGGTAGTTTGGGCCAAGTAATTCATGAAGTCCTGAAAGTCCCTTTCAGAGCCTGCCCAAAGAATGCAGATGTCATCCAAAAATCTCCTGTAGAAGCTGATGTATTTGCTCCATTGGGTGGAATGTATAAATTCTGTCTCCCATTTACTCAAAACTATGTTTGCATAAGAAGTGGCACATGGAGCCCCCATGGCCACCCCACTAATTTGCTTAAAGAACTCCCCATTGAAGAATATAAAATTGTTGTTTAAAATTATTCTCATGAACTCAAGTAAGTTATTAACCATACAGTTACTGAGGCCAGATTCCTTACTAATTGCCTCACCAAACCAGTCTAAACCCTGCTCATGAGGGATACTAGGGAATAAGTCAACGATGTCTATCGTGACCATGTATAGCCTGGAATTGTCCATACTTTGATCTAAACTACTTAGAAATTCCCAGGAGTCCTTACAAATGTGTTTTAGTTTTGCTACATAGCTTTTTAGTTGAACATCCACAAATTTGCTAAGTGGTTCTGTTATTCCACCCGCTCCGGAGACTATTGGACGAAATTTCAGTGGGTTGAGCCCCTTGTGGACCTTGGGGATGCCAAATAAAATTGGGGTTTTAGGTTTAGAAACAGTTAGAAAGTTGTATGTTTTTTCATCAATGAACCCTTGCATTAGCAAGTCGTACAAATAGTCCTTGATCTGACCAAGTGCAGTGTTGAGTTCATTTAAAGAAATGGCCTGGTATGTTTTTGTGTCATGTAAAATATTACACATATAATTGTCATATTCAAACTGTTTCATCAATACAATGCCACCCCCTTTATCAGGCCTCATTACCCTGATGTTGTCGTCCTTAATTTTATCTACAATAACCTGCAAACTGTGAGGAAAATTAATGGAATGTTTGATGTTTTTGTTTCTGTTTTTGAAATAATCCCTGAAACTTTTTTCAATGAGTTCCTCAAACAACTGCAATTTGGGATGAGTGGGAGGATTGAAAGTACTGCTTCTACAAAGTGAACGCTCTCCTTGGGGTTGGTTTTTAAAAAACACCCTTAAGTTAAGGTTTCTTATGAATAATTTTAATTCAATAAGCAATTTGGGCCAATAACTTGCCCTATGTGGAACAAATTGCAGTCCCTTAGTGAAAAGTTCAAAGAATATTTCAGTAATCTGAATATCAGTGTAATTATATATTTTAAAACCATTTAAACTGTTAATACTGCAAATTCCTTCCTCACATGTTACTAATGAGTGTGCAGTGTGATTGTGTTCAGAAGATCTACTATAAACTATTGTCTTTTCCCCCAGGCATTTTGTTGAAATTGATTGGATTTCACCCGTTCAAACCAAGGACCCTATGCATCATAATCAAAGTACAGAACCACTAAGCCATGACTGCTTAGAAGAAACTGCTACAATTAGCATACATATACTTAGAAATGGTAGATTAACCATTACTAAGCATGTCTGCAGTCAGCCAAGAATTCTCAGAAATGGCCAATCACAAAAAAGTGTGGGAAATGTGGCATATTTAAGCCCCATAGGCGGGAATACTCGCCATAACTGATTGTAGCTCACATTTGCAGTCAGAATGGCAGGTGCAGGAGAGGGTTCACGCTTCTGAGTGCAGTGTTGGGGCATCAAGGAGTCGAACTACATGGTTTGGCTCCTTGTCCAACGTCATGAGTCCAGACTCCTGCAGGGCCAGTTCCAAGGGACGAAGTACAAGGCTGAGGCTTGGAACCGGTTAGCTCATGACCTCACCAGTGCCACAGGCGTTCCTTGCACCAGTGAGCAGGTCCGTCAAAACCATGCAGACCTGAAGAGACAGAAGGAGGACTGCCTGAACCAATGGATACAGGAGGCCCGTGGGATGCAGGATGCCGCACGACTGCGTAAGTAGCCATAGAATGCAGTATGTAAGAATTGATAATTGATTCTGTATAATGGATAGGTGTGTCTCAATATCCCTTCATTTACTTCACAGCTGCAGGTGACCGTGCTGCGAATCAGCAAGCCTATGCTGATAGGCTGCAAAGGCTGTGCCACCAGGCAGGTTAGTGAAAATTCTGCATGTTTTGTTATATAAAATAGGGGAGAGAGCATGAAATAAAGTGTTGTAGTACAATAATACAGCCATAAAATGGCCTGAATAAGTCCTCTGCATGTACTGTCATACGAAATAGTCATAGTGCCAGAAAAAGAGTGTAGTAACCCACTAAGAAAGGTAACATATGTCTGGAATAAAATCTCTACAGGTACTGTCATATAATATATGTGAGTGAGCCTGCAAAAGTGTGCTCTAACCCATTAATAAAGGTATAATATGTCTTGAATATGTCTGACATATGCACTGTTATAACAAATAAAGGAGTGAGCCTGTGGAAAAGTGGGTAATGTCAGTAATAAAGGTTTAAAACCCAGAGTGCGTGTCACTTAGTTTGAAATGTTGTTGTACCCTTGCATTATACAAATAGTACTGTGTTAGAAAGTGCTGGCAACCCAGAGTTCTGCAGTCCCATCTACAGTGGGTGATGGAAGTGCTAGTAGCTGTGAAGCATATATACATTCCTCAACAGTCAGTTACTGGCTGGCATGCATAAGTAAATCTGGCACATGAGTAGCATGATAATATGTTCCCCAGAAATGTGAGTGTGCTTCAATAAATGCAGGGTTCTGTACAAATTGAAGTGAAAATGTCATGTGAAAACATCCAGATATGTAGATAAAGAAATATAAATGCAACCATGAAATATGTAGCAGTAACATCTGCATCTTGGACAGTTAGTATGTCAGATATAGGTCAAGTATATATTGAACTAGCCAAACCAATTACACTACCTAATGCATGGTGGCAAGTGTAATAATACATGTAGGGAATATACACTTGCAGTCACCAGGAATGTAGCGTAGAGGAAAAGTGATTATAAGATGTTAACTGAGGTTTTTTCTACACCCTACTGTTTGTGCATAAACCATGCAATTCAAGACCTCAATGGGTATGTGTAATCTTAAATATTTGTTGGGACATATGCCCTATTGTTTTATAAATATTTGCATTCATGTTGATGCATGTGCCCTGTTCAAGCACCACGTTCATGGTGGCCTGTTGCTACCAAACATCCCTGCATGCTGTTGGAATATCCACTGTTGTTCAATATATGCATGTGTTATGCTTGCTTTTCAACTGTTGGAACCTTGGTCTGTTGGGTTAATGGGAATATTACTGCATGCTGTTACAACTAATCTGGAATGCTGTTGTTTATGTTGTAATTAAACACACCTAATCACAGAACGTATGGGAAGGCCAGTCCCAGCAGACACACCAGTCCCTCCTCAGTTGGCGAGTGCACCTGGCACCAGCAGCTCCTGTGCCCAGCCCAGGATCCCCTCCTCCACTGGTCCTGTGCCACCTTTGGGTGGAAGCGCTGCAGGGGATGGGGCTCATCCCCCCCGTGCAAGCATGGGCAGAGAAGGGCCACCTGTCACCCTTTGAAGGGTTCGGGCTGTGGTGCGTAGGAAGATCCAGCATTCAGTCGCTGATCCCCTACGCCAGCTTGAGGCGAGAGTGGTGCATCTCTCGGGTGAGCCTGCCCATCCTACTCAGCCCCCAGCACAGCCACTCTCAGGGCTGTGAAGGTGCAGTGGTGACTGCCCATGGGTGGGGATCTCAGTTCCACTGTTACCATCTGTGGGCTCATGGGCTTGCGATTTCCAAACAACCTTCCCCGTCAATTGTGTTCACCCACCCCATGTGTCAAATTCCGCCCCTGTATGCGTCTTGTTTGTCTTGTCTGTTTACCTCCCCAACCTACCTCCCCAAATATACCTACATCCCCTACCTCACATTCCACTCTCACCTGAAAAAAAAAAAAGGGCAATCTTTTCCCATAAAAAAATTACACCCCATACATAGCTGCCCATTTCACACACATGTCCACCGGACATGTAAACTGATAATTATAATTGGCAGTACAACATACTCTGTTGTCCTCACCCCTCTCTCAGGGGTGGAAGGTTGCAAATTTCACACCAAATTACGAACATATGCACAGCTGTTGCTGGTAAAGAAATGGGCAGCTATGGGCCTTCCCTACACCCTTCCTGCATATCCCAGCTGGTTTCCCTACTGTCTTTCCCTCTTTTGTGCCCCCTTTTTCACCACTTTCCTATCTCCTAATTTTCTTTTCTTTCAAAGAAATTAGTGCGGGGGTTAGCGGGAGTAAGCACTTTTAAGCAGTAGTTAGCGGGGGTGCACGAGTGTGAGCTTGTGTGCACTTAGCTAAGCATCACTAAGTGTCACGCAAACCTGCGCAAACCTGCTTACAACTGCTTAAAAGTGCCTTAGTCACTCTGTATGACAGGGCCCTTGTATTGCTCAGCAGCAAAATAAAATACACCTATCAGTCTCGAACCCCAGACCTTGGGCTTACCAGTCTGCATGAAGTACCACTACACCACAGCAGATATCCATTAACTTGGTGCTGAAAGAAATATATCATGCATTACAATGAGTGAATGCAAAGGGAGAATAGTAATGGCATAACACAAATCATGTTCTGTGGCCCTTAACCAGCAAGTGTTGTGGAATTCTGGAACAGTAGAGATAAGCTGAGACAGGATAAATAACTGCTCGTCCAACAAGGATATACAAAGATGAAACCACAATTTATTGTAGAACAATAACACATCCAGGTTTAGCGCTTTCAACTGAGCACCAGTCTTCCTCAGAACAAAAAACTAGTAAAATCCTTACATATTTATACACATCAGTTAATTGCTTAATAGTATAATTGATGAAAAAAGTCCGCCAAAAAAAATTAAAGAGACAAGACTTCTTATACTTACATCTATATAACAGCCTATGAACTATGGCTGTTATATAGATGTAAGTATAAGAAGTCTTGTCTCTTTAATTTTTTTTGGTGGACTTTTTTCATCAATTATACTATTAAGCAATTAACTGATGTGTATAAATATGTAAGGATTTTACTAGTTTTTTGTTCTGAGGAAGACTGGTGCTCAGTCGAAAGCGCTAAACCTGGATGTGTTATTGTTCTACAATAAATTGTGGTTTCATCTTTGTATATCCTTGTTGGACGAGCAGTTATTTATCCTGTCTCAGCTTATCTCTACTGTTCCAGTGTTGCTTGCTCTCAGCTGATTTTGAAGTGTTGTGGAATTGCATGACATGACTGTGAAAAGAGAACCAGCCATGCTAGTAGGGAATAATGTTACAGTAGCACCTTACAAACCCCACACAGTATCAGAGCAGGATAAACACTGGCATATTTGAATAGGTCAGAGGCCAGACCTCCCAACTGTGACTTTTTTACAGGGGTATTCCTGATTTGCAAACAAATGTTAGCTGTGCCCCTCAGACTTTCTGTGAAATGTAGTAACAGTAGGCAAAAAGGTAGGGAATCCCACTTAATGATAAATGTCAATAAGTGAGAGTAGACACTGCTTGCAAGTCAGAAAAGGTGTAGTAATACATATGCTCAGAATCCCACAAAGTTGCAACTGCAAAATATCTGAAATATATCACAGGTGTATCCCACTGATATGTACCTTCGCCTGAGGCTGTTCAAATATATACCTGAGAGTATCTGAGGCCTGGAAGAGTCAGAAACACACAGGCATATCAGCTTGTCTGCTGTTACACACTCTGTGAATAGCTGTAGAATGAATTCCACAAGCATGCCCTTATGTAGGAGTACAACACAGAAATATCAAAGGATATAGCCATGTACTGCTAGCAACCACCTGTGACAATGCCATTGTTCAGGTGCTGAAAAGACTAGTGTATTGCACAGTCAATGAATACTAGGCTAACCTCTGTCTACCATCTGGATATGTCCACAGGTGGGAGCTACTCAGACAGATTACTAGCCTTTATAGACTTACAGGTACACAGCAACTCTGCATGTTCAGCAAGATAAACATCATACGATAATAAATAATGCACTCTGCAGTTCTGCACCCCTACCCAAAGGAACTATATACCCATGTAGTCAGGCACAACCAATGGTGTAGGTAGGCATACACAGTAGAGAAATATGTCCAGTTGTCCTGAGCAGACTGTGCTAATGTCAACACAAACAAACCACAAACTGTTCAGAAGTGAGTAACGTACTAATGACAGTATAGCAGTTCACAAGCAGTGCATGTGCCTGATATTCATAATTGGTAGTACAACATACTTAGTTGTCCTCACCCCTCTCTCAGGGGTGGAAGGTTTCAAATATGCCTCCTAATGTATTGCATATGCACAGCTGTTGCTGGTAAAGAAATGGGCAGCTATGGACCTTCTCCACACCCATCCTGTACATCCCAAGCTAGTTTCCCTACTGTCTTCCCCTCCTTGTGCACCTTTTATCACCACATTCCTATCTCCCCATTTACTTTTCTGTCAAAGAAATGAGTGCAGGGGTTAGCGGGAGTGAGCACTTGTAAACAGTAGTAAGCGGGTTTGCACCAGTGTGCGCATGTGTGCGCTTAGCTTAACATTGCTAAGATATGATAAGCTAAGCCAAGCTTAGCTTAGTATTGCTAAAGTAAAATAAGGTAAGCTAAGCTTAGCTTAGCATCGCTAAGCATCGCGCAAACCTGCGCAAACCTGCTTACAACTGCTTAAAAGTGCCTTAGTCACTCTGTATGACAGAGCCCTTGTACTGCTCAGTAGCAAAATAAAATACCCTTGTCAGTCTCAAACCCCACATCTTGGGCTCACCAGTCTGCCTGACGTACCACTAAGCCACAGCAGATATACAGTAACTTTGTGCTGAAAGAAATATAACATGCATTACAATGAGTGAATGTAAAGGGAAAATAGGAAAGCCATAGGAATACATTGCAATAACTACTGTTGTATGCCAGTTAATTCTCTAATTCGAAAAGAAAATACATACTCCCATGTATCCAGTGTTAGCATTAGAAGGTGTGAGTAAACCTACACACTGAGAAGAGTGTACTAGAAGAAGCAACAGTCAGGTTTCAGTACAACATGCATTTCACTGGCTACAACCCAGCTTCAGATATGAGACATATACCAACCTTCTGACTGAGACAACAGTGTCCACAGCAAACAAGCATGGTCCCAACCTTGCAAAACTGAAAGGGCTATGCCTACCTAACCTATCATTTTATAGCAGTGTCCTGCAAACACAGTGAGAACTGCAATTACCACACAGCAGGCTGCATGCAATTACTAAATGGTGGGCACCAATTGGTGCAGAGGCCATCACATGCACATGTGCACATACCTAGAAAAGCAGCCTGTATCTGCTGTCCACACATGCAATAATATCATTGCACAAACTGGGAGAGAGAGAGAGAGAGAGAGAGAGAGTGAGCGTGCAAGCAAGAGAAACAGACAGAGACAGACAGACAGACATATAGACAGATACAAACAGGCAGTAGGAGATAGACACTGAAAAGAAAGACCAACACACAGAAGAAACCAAAAAAAAAAAAAAAAAATCAACACCTACAACAGACGGAGGTGAGGAATACAAAGGTAAGGTATGTAACAGATATGTATTTGCTGACATCCGAATGATGTGCCTGAAGGGTACTCTACATACTGTGAATCATCCATATGTGGCAGCAGTCTGTATCTATATGTACATGCACATTTGCATAGAGCAAGGGACATACTGCAACTGTTAGTGAATGCTGGACATATGTATGTTGTTGAAGGCTGCTATGTGCACATATGTATGTAGGTTGTAGTGTGTGGCATTGCAGACAGCAAGCAGTACCGGTATATGTCATGTGGTGATTAAACGCTGTGGGACTGAGCTACAGGCAGTGAGGCCTGCTACAGCTATACGGCCTGAGGACAGCAGAATGCATTCTGCACAACATTGTGCAATAGTATTACATAACCGTATGTCTCAGAACTGTTGCGTAATTCACATCCCCACCATGAAAGGTGGGCAGTATATGTGCCTATATGTACAGCAATGATTGTTTAGATGTATGTATATATATATATATATATATATATATATATATATATATATATACACATATATGTGTGTGTGTGTGTGTGTGTGTGTGTGTGTGTGTGTGTGTGTGTGTGTGTGTGTGTATATATATATATATATATATATATATATATATATATATATATATATATATATATATATATATATATATATATATATATATATATAATTATAGATCTATATATAGATATATACATATATAGATAGATATATATGGATATATATATATATAGGTTCATAGATTAGTACTAAGCTAACTGCCCTTGCGAGACATTTTAAGTTTAGCCAGTTATCCCTTGTGAGACTCAAACCCTGCACCTTGTGTGTATGGATATGGATAGATATGGATAGATATGTATATATATATATATATATATATATATATATATATATATATATATAGAGAGAGAGAGAGAGAGAGCGAGGGAGACATGGGGTCATATGTACTGCAACAGGTGCCTGTTGTCCAAGGCATGGACTGAACACCAGTGTTGATACTGCAGTGCCATACCCCATTCCAAAACACCTTACGCAGTAACTACCACATAGGTGGTAGCCTGCCTAACACTGAAGGTGTCAGAAGGGAACATGGGATACAGGTGGACAGTAGGCTCCCCTCTGATAATCACAGTGTCATACTAGTCTTGTAATCTGTCTACGTGGTACGTGTCATCACAAAAGGTGTGTCATCTAGGGAAATATAGGTCAGTGTTCCTCTCTACTCATCACAATCCCCCATGTGGTATGTATCTCACATGACAACTACAGCAAGTGGAAAGGCCACAAACATACCTAACAAAGAGTAATACTGCCCTCAAACACATGCCCTATGCAGACTGACTCTCAAAATCACAGCTAGAGTGCGTTGCATACTGCCCACCCAGAGGTTACCACTGCCGGACATACAGAGGTATGTCACACCCATAGCAGTCTGCCAACCACCATGACAACACCTCACAATCCCTCCAGGCTACATGACCTAGGGCCCTAATCCTTGTCACCTCACTAAACAGCACATGCTCGAGGTACAGGTTCCTATCCACAAATATGCCATTCTCTGGACTAAACCACCCAGCATTAACAAACAAGGCTCCTCATTAGCAGATGTCATACATACCCCTGATGATTGTTTTGGAGATAGGTAATATGCCCTGGGAGTCACCTCTGTGTATCCGGTTGACAGGAGCAAGTGAAGTCACATTACATGTGTGTTAAAGGGCAGGGTAGCATATGGCTAGGCTGTTCCAGGCCCTAGGGCCAATAGCGTATTACCTACCTATGACACAATGCACACACACATGTACTCAGTGCAATACCTGCTATGTGAGGTGGAATGAGTGTGACAGTGACTGTGTGCAAGGTTTGTAAAGGTGTGATAGCTTAGTGTGAGGTTGTGTCTGTCATGGTAGTTTGTGTCCTAGGTGTGAGGCCAGATAAAGGTGTGTCAGTTATTGGGATGCAGACATAGTAGGATGGCATATGTTGTGATGTAGTTCCTTGTGTATGACTGTAGTGTCACATCGTAGGCTGAAGCTATACATGTATGCTCAGTAAGTGGTACTGCTGGTGAATCCAGCTCACATATGAACTGTTGTACTACCTGAAGCTGTAGGCCTAAACAGCACAGTATGGTGTATGTTCACATTCCCTGGTAACACTGTCTTGTCTGTTTCCTGTAGTCTGCACAGATTACATACCTCAGGCATAGGTATCTGTAAGTAGGGGCACACAGTACTATGAGGTACACAGGTAATGCTCATCTGTGTCGGCATACATTTGTGTGTTGTATGTATGTCTGATGTGTGTGTAATGATGCCTGTACCATGCCCGCAATCACGTGTGTTACAGGGTATGTGTGTGTACCTAGCAACATGTATACTCTGTTACAGCAGTATGCCAGCTATATTAACAACCATGCACATATGTTAGGTATGGCATCAAAGACTAGGGTGGTTTACTGGTAATACTGTAAATGTACATTACATTCATTGCACTGGATGACATATTTCTTCATGCATTAGCTTGATATATACCCCCGGGGCAAGGTTGTGCATTGTATCCCAAACAGTGTGCCGACTACTGGTGTATACTGGTTTGTTATATGGAGTGTGGTAGGCACTGTCAGCCAGTTGTGGGCTGAGCACTGATATGTGGTATTGAATGTGTGTATCCTCTGATAGACAGATAGATGCTATATATGGCAGTTAAGTGATATCTGTACTTCATAATGTTATGTGTGCCACATGACTTGCTCACACCTATCGTTTAATTGTCTTCCAGGGTTATGGCTCATCAACACAATCCATCGTATACAGCTGCAGAGGAGCAGGAAATACAAAACAGCCTGGTGTAGCACTATAACCTGCTTTTTTCCAGGGCCAGCCAGGACCAGCATGAGCATACTGCACTGCAGCAAGATCTTGTTCGCCGGGTAAATGACATAGGCATGCATAACCAGACATATGAGCAGGTACGCCATCACTACAGTGATTTAATTAGACATGTCCGGCGGCATGTGTCTGATATCCATAGGCAACAGCTTGCCACAGGTGGTGGGGTGGCCATACATCCCCCCCTCACCAAAGAGGAGGAGCTGCTCCTAAGCATGGTGGCTCCTGGCCTACAGCAGCAACAGCATCACACATGTGTCATCATGGAGGCTGGAGCCACCCAGCAGGATGACATGGAGCGTGCAGGTAATATGCCCTAGCTGTAGACTACCATTACCTGTATTGTTAGAATATGCATATGTGAGATGTGTACTGTGTGTTTAGCAGTTGTGCTGCCTATCATGTGCAATACTGATATTTGGAATAGTATCTGTACACTTGTGACTGTTGACTGTTGTTCCACTGTAGTTTAGCACACTCACAGTAGCAATGCCGCAGTTGTAGCCACTGACAAACTGGGTCATATTCTTGTAGGTCCCTCTGATGTGAAAGCAGGGCAGACGATACATGCTGGTGAGTGTGTTAACACTTTAATATTGGTAATGAAATGTGCATGTCATAGGTGAGGTGTAGGCCATGTGCACGTAACACACCTACGCATAATGCATGCTGTGCATGTTTGCTGTGAGACATCAGTCATCTCAGTAAAGTCAGTAGCTGCCTCAATCACATGCAATGCACAGTGCAGCAGACACAATTGTGGAAACACTGTACTGCACATTGGATATGCATAGTTGCTACAGCTGTACACAACAGAACACGTTTATCATACGCAATACACGAAAACATGCTACATTTGGCATTACTACACACCTGCTGTAAGGTCACACTTCAGTATCCCACATATCATGCACACGCACATGATGTACCTCAGGGGTAGAGGCCTATTATGGGGCTGTACAACACTCTGCAACACATAACACAGTCATGTTAGGCAATGCTCCCTATTGGGCACCTTGCACAACCATGTACAAGGTGGCTGTGTAATTGTGAACGTAGCTACGGCACTGCAGTTCAGGTACAGCATGCTAGGTGGTGGTCTTGCACACATTAGTAGCTGTGAGTGACCACAAGATGCATGTTGATGATGGCACAGGGTACTACAACCCATCCAGTTACAGTGACCGCAGTACTGCTCATAGCAGTCATTGCTTTGCACCTCAATGTTGTGTGTGTGCAAACATATGCACCTATACACAATAGGCATAGCATGTTGTGTGTGTGCTTACATATGCCAGTATACACAATATGCACAGCAGTCGCCATCCAAAGTGTCATATATATGTCCTGGAATGCTAGTGGGTGTATAGGTCACTTGACACACATTGGGTATGTGTGTTGTATAATGTTGCAGTCGTGTAGCATGCCATGTCTGGCGCCGACATATCTGCAATATGTCCCACACTCACCATTACCACTGTACACTGGCCATGTCAAGCATTGGGATTCCTTCACGTCAACATGCACCACTCATCCCGTGTGTGTACATAGCATGCATATGCTACACCCATGCCCACTATTATCTGCTATGGACACAGACACTGTACTCAGACATGGATATCTATCTGTCACACAGATAACACATGCAGCCATGGCATGTATACTTGTGAGTGATGGTGCACAGGGCATTGCAGAGCTGATAATACCTGCACAGCAATGTTGTGTCCATGTACACATTGAGTTCTAGGGTGTAGCCAATCACTGAAAAACTACACAGTTGCATCAAAGCCATGTATACTGCCATTAAATAGGGGTGTCTACACTTGCACTGCATGGCCTTGTGCAACACATATTCTGAATGCTGACACGTGTGTGGTGACTGTTTACCTTGTGATACTGACACCCACCTTCACCCACTATAGAGTATGTGTTGGATTGCTGGTGTGTGTGTGCGTGTGTGTGTATGTGCTGTAGTGAGGAGTGTATTTGTGTTCATGTGTGCATGTGTTCATGTGTGCATGTGTGCATGTGTGCATGTGTTCATGTGTGCATGTGTTCATCTGTGCATGTGTGCATGTGTTCATGTGTTCATGTGTGCATGTGTGCATGTGTTCATGTGCAGACCGTAAAGTGTGTTTCCTGTCTTCCTCTCACAGGTGCTGAGTTAGGGGTGGCCAAAAGCAGCAGGGAACCTGAAGACACTGCCAAGAATAGTGGTGATGATGAGACATGTATTTTGGCACAGGAAGGTTTGACAGGGTCTGTCGTTGGTCCGCCAATCAACAGTACACAGCGTTCAACCCCATCTATGCGCACACTCATAATGTCAATACATCCCTCACCACCAATGGCCATAGGCGAGGGACAGCATACAGTTGGCATTGACCAGGAGAGTGTGGTACCCATGGCACTTGCATCCCCTCACAGCAGCCATAGCCGTATTCCTGGAATGGTACCACATAGGCAGAGGTCCAGGGGCTCTCAGGGGAGCACCTCTGGTCGTATTGCCCCTGGCAGGCGTGACCTTACAGGTCTTACAATGTCTAGTATGTTCTGTGCTGTAATGCAGGCTCAGGCATGTATGGAACGGTACACCAGGCAATGACTTAGGGCGCAGAGGGCACATTACACCGCTATCAATGACAGCATCCGTGACCTTGCCAGTGCCATCCGGACTTACACCGAGGTCATTGATAGATGTTGGGGGGAGACATTAAATGCCCTCCACAATATGTCTTCCATGAGCCAGGACCGTGAAGGACTGTTGCAACGTCGATGCAGATGCATGCCAGCAACAGCAACAGCTGGCAGTGGTTTCATACAGCCCACAGTTCACAGCCGCTCCCATAGTGGCAGTACCAGCCACAGTAATGCTGGGGCTGGCCTGTCCATTGACCGTCCCAGTAGACCACGTGCACATGGCTCTGGCCAGTCGCAGCAGGGACTTGGGTCCAGTCGTCATACTTCTGCCTCTGATGACAGTACCCAGTCAGGGTTGGTACCCGATACTGTCCGTAGCTCCCCTGCCAGGCACAGGTACTGTGTCCGTGGCCGGAGACAGTGATCTGTACAGCCTAGCAGGTACAGTCTGTGGCTGTCCCACAAACTAGCATATATGGCAGCCACATGGTGGAGCTATGTGCATGCAGACACACACACATTAACCAAACAACTAGGGCTCACACATACACACACACATTACATCAACATTGGCCCATGCTGCACTGTTGTCCCACACACACACACACACACACACACACACACACACACACACACACACACACAGACATGTCGATTGGATGGGTCAATGTCAGGCTCTGGCAAACAACAAAATGCTCTGTGCATATGATGAAACCTGTGTCGCCTCCTGTCATCTGTAACATTGATGGATGAACAGGCTAACATGGTGCTGATGCACAGGGTGACACTATAGCAGTGTAGCAATATTAGCAAGTTGTCAACAGGAAAGTGTAATGACATCCTTGTAGATGTATCTGAGCAGACATTATGCATTAAAGCTCTGATTGTCAATGTAGCATTGTTTACACCACTGTTAGGTCTGAGTATGTATTGTCCACCCATGTGCTGAAGTGTAATGTGTTGCCAGCATGTGACAGTGAGTGGACAGTATGTGTGTGATGTGTGCAGTACAGATTAGCAAGTGTACATCTGTGAACATGGTGGGTGCGCACTGTCTGCATGTACGTGCATAGTGGACACATGGGACGTGTGGCATACCCTGCTGTACACATTGTTAACATCTCATAGTATCTTTCAATGGCCAGTATGCATTCTACTACAGTTATGTACTAACATGGGTAGACGTGTGTATGACATGGGTTGACACTATGCTGTGGTTGATACCGTTAATATCTGTCAATGATTTGCGGTCTGGTAGTATACACAACCTCAACAGCATGACTACAAGCAATCATTGGATGATGTCCTGACAAATGACGCACAGTCGTAAAGAACTCAGTAACAGTTGGATCCTTCCGGTGCTACACTATAACACTAACCAGTGGTAATGACCACCACCCATTCCTGTGACCACACCTGTTTGTCATATAGCCCCCTTAGGTACATGCAAACACACTAGGGATGTGTCCATCCAAATCTGGAAATGCATGCATTGGCCTACAATGCATTCCCTGGATGAGATGCATATCCTACACAAGGGTATCATACAGACAGATACCTGTTGCCTGATACATGCTGTATAGCAGTAAGCCGACTATGGCATAGTCATCCACATGTACTATATATACTATCCCGTCAGTACCACATAGGTGGTAGCCCTCAACATGTATGTTGGGTACCAATGTGTACATACAGCCTCGTGTTATGTCATGTGTCCCTTGGTATCCACATATCCATAGGTATTGTGGAGTCCCAAGGTGTATCAGATAAGATATTAGAGGCCTGAATGCATATCCACAGAGCAGTTGTACACCTATAAAGACTGTCCATTATTGGCAGTCATTGTTGTGTATGAACATGTTTGACATATACCCCAGGCATATACCCTCACTCACACTACTCTTAAGTAACTGTCATGGGTGTGTGTGGCACAGATGACCTTGGCCATGGATCATGACAGTGGACGGCCTTGTCACATACATACATATGTGACCTACGATCTGAGAAGCAGTGGCACAACCTGTCAATGGAAACAAATGTATTCATGTAGTATGCAGGCTTCACACCTATGTACTGATTGAGGGGACATGTACACATATATATTTGCCACGCAGATACCTGATGTGTGCAATGCACTTACTGTTGTAATCATAATATGTCATACCATAGTAAAAGCAAAACCCACACCGCATTGACCAACAGTCAGCGTGTGCAGGCTTCAAACCTCTAACAAGCAATGTTATGATACTAGAAAGTGATGCATTAACACGGCATGCTATTTGCTTTAATGGGTGATTACCTTTCTCCGTCTGTATTTTTAGGATGGTGACATCATCAGTCCTTCCAAAGAGGAATGTACCTCTTTTAGTGTGTTTTCCCAGTCTCCAAAATGGGAACTTCTTTCAAAGGAAAGTGCAGACATACACACACACCCCCACACACAGTCAGCATTTGCAGGATTCAAACCCCTACCGAATTATGTTATGATACTTGAGAAAGATGCATTAACACAGTGCACTATTTTCTTTACTGGGTGGTTTATTTTCTCCATTTGTATTTGTAGGATGGTGACATCATCAGTCTTTCCAAAGAGGAATGTACCTCTTTTAGTGTGTTTTCCCAGTCTCCAAAAAGGGCACTCCTTTCAAAGACAGTTGCACACATACACACAGTGTTTGTAGGATTCAAACCCCTACTTAACTATGTTATGATACTACAGAAAGACACGCATTAACACGGCACGCTATTTGCTTTACTGGTTGGTTTCCTTTCTCCTGCTGTATTTATAGGATGGTAACATCATCAGACTGGACATGGTAATATGTGTACACTTTGTTTTATGCCATTCCAGGAATGGTCCATGTGGTTCGTCGGGTGTCAACAGCTTGAACAGGAACTCATAATCCTTACCTTGTGTGATCTATATGTGGACACATTGACATTCCTTCATATGTCAACACATATTTATGCACATTTTGTTGGTTTTGTGGGTACTATATGTGTCTGGGATGTTGATAAAGGGCTATTCAAAGTCTATGTGTAACATGTGTAGCTGTGTTCAGTGATGTATGTCCTGGGTGGCTGCCTTGCAAACAGTCTAGCATGTTTGGGAACAATGATCCGCACATGAACATGCCACAGTTCGTAGGGTTGTGTGTATGTCAGCTTCCAATAGCTCTATTTATGACTTCAACCATGATGGACTCCATGGCCTTGCAGATCAGACATCATAGGCATACTGGACTGTACTTCCCATGGTGTGTTGGCAACCAACACTTGTGTGGAGTGCCATATGTTGCTGTAACATATTCAACGGTTCCACATCCTGTGTATGGGGGGGGGGGCTCAGCTGACTGGTCAGGTGCAGGATCTGTTTGTTCTGTAGTTTATGCATAACACATATTGGGAATCAATGTATTCCACTTGCTGCCATGCTTTAGGCATTGGGGGTAGCTGTTCATCCATTCTACATGTGATATCTCCTGGTATGAGGATATGGACTATCATCAGTGGGTGGTGGGTCTGTATATATGGGCCTGTCTGTCAGGATGTCGGCATTGTCAGTCAGGTACAGTTGGCCCTGACTCAGGGCATATATGGGTGTACATTGCTATATATGACATAGCTGTCAGAGGTGTCATGATTCAGTCTGGACTCCTTCTCAGCTACTCTTTACAGAACACCAACGAACCTGAGCACTAATCCCTGTTATACTCTTTTACACACTTAACACCCTACTGATCCTTTGTGATCTGGCTACAGTGTATGTCATCATAATATCCTGGCAAGCCCAGGGGTCAGTTTTGTGTGTACTCTCCAGTTCAGCTTGTGAATATTGTGATGTTGACACAATGTCACATCTGCCTCATGTACACAGACAACCCTCTCCTCCTCCTGACAAACTCAGATATATGTGTGAGATGCACCTATAGAGACATACAGGGTGCTGAACTCTCTCGACCCATGACTGGCACAGTCTATCAGGTGGTGAAGGTAACCACACACACCACATATCAGTCTCACATATCCTCTGGTGACAGCACTCAAACCACATTATCACACATAGACATACTCGGATGCTGTGAATTAACTCTGCCTAAGCAGCAGAGACCTCCACAGCAGGCACACACACAACTGCTACCCCACTACAATACCCACATATCACATAGTTCACAATGTCAGTGTGCCACACAGTCACTGCCCTTCGGGCTAAACAACACACCTAATACACTTGTAATAGGCGACACTTATTGTAAGACACACTGATGTACCACTCACCAGCCCAAACATGGGAATAGTCACTTTGGGCTGTCTGTCGGGTGCCAGGATCTGCCACATAACACATGCAGTCAAGTCACTCCAAAGCAAGTACAGGACTGGCACCATCATTGCCCATGCTGGTGCGTAAAACCTCAGACGTTACTCCCTGGACCACATAACATGGTACATGGTGGAACACTCTGATCATGTAGCCCAGGCCAGTATGACCCTGACCTTGTCTAGCATCTTACACCCACCAATTATGATGTCACAGTATATAGACAAAAATACCATGTTTAACAGTTGGCTAACAAATTGGTGTCATTCATAGGGGATACAGTGTCTGTCAGCCTGTGGTGACATGCTCAACATGCCACGTAGCTTCACTATGGACAGCTTGCACCTGTCACCCTTGGACCTTCGAATGCTGGCTAAGGCTCTTGCTACCACCATAGTGCATTTGTTGAGCAGGGCTCAAAAGACAAACACACCTCCATAGACATAACAGGTTAAATGACACTAAGGGTAATGCTGCTCAACACCAGATGTGTTACCCTCATATTGCGGCCACTCAGGTCTCTCCTCGGTATGGAGGATAGCACTAACAGATGCCTAGTTCAGGCACACATATGCACACCAGCACTACCAGGTTATGTTTCATACCATGATTTCTGACCACAGGACTTGGAACGGACAATACAACTAGGGGGAGTATCCATATACATCACAGATACACACACTTCCGGGTTAGTAGCACTGCACAAAGCATCACAGACCATATATATACAAATACCAATGTGCAAAACTGCCTTTCAGTTTGTTGCCTGCTACAGACTACCCTCCCATACTCAGGAACCACACTCGGCATTCCTGGGAACACTGGAGAATATGAAGGTCACCACAAACACCATTATATTGGGTGACTTCAAATACAGAAATATTAACTGGGGATACTACTCAAGCCCCAACACCCTCGTCCTGCAGTCACTACAATTTTCTATGGCACAACCAGTCACCACAGCCACAAGGGGGGATACATATTGGACCTGATCATCACCAACATGGAGATTCTATGTTCCACACCAGCGATATACCCCTCATTGGTAAGGTCAGAACATACATATATCTCACTGGACATACATATACCCTCCACACACCCATCCTGGGTATTTTTGGTGAACTTCTCATGAGCCAACATCTCACTTCACCAAAGCAAGGTGGTATCCTTCAGAGACCCTGAGACAGTGGCAAATACGGCTTCAACTGCTGAATCCTTTACATACACATTCTATGGACACCTAGTGGACTGCATGGATTGTGCTATCCCAAATAACAACAGGACTCACTCCTCCAATGGCAGGGGACCTGTCTGGTAGACCCCAGCCATTAATAAGCTGTACAAAGTCAGGAGGCAGCTACTACATGATAGAGCACAATCCCAGACGGGGAAAGCATCTGTGATCTGTACTAGCAGACAGCTACAATCACTCATGAACTTGTCTAAGGGCTGCTTCTCACGGACAATTGCACCAGACACGTAGGACTATCACAATGCCTTTTTCAGTTATGTCAGGAACCTGGGTGGACACTCACTGATATGCTGTGAGTTACTGCATACTGACTAAACTTACCCTGAACCCACTGGCATTACCAACATCCTGGCAAACAGGTTCAGTGCAGATGCCCCCCCATCCCCCCTAGGGAGCAACTATCCATCCCAACAGAGTGTAACCTCCCTGACATCACACAGTAACAGGTGAGTGCTGCCCTCCCCAAAGCATACATCACAGCATCAATGGGACCAGATGGTGTCCCGGCATGCATCTTACACGAGCTTCATGACAGACGTAGCCCTCACATTACATCAGTGTGAAATATCGGAGTTACTACAGGATATGTACCCATGGAATGGCATACAGTGACAGTGGTCCCACTCCACAGAATTGGTGACACAATGGACCACAGACAATATTGCCCTATAAGCCTAAGTAGCCTGTTCTGCAAAGCTATGGAGCGTATTGTCATGGGTCTCTTACACATAGACATCGGGAACCTACAGACACTGTGTCCTACACATTTCAGCATTGTTGTGGGCAGATCTTGCCTCTTGAACATGTTTGTATTCTTTAGACGGTTAACAGGTCCATCAACATAGGGACAGTTGTCCACACAGCCTACCTGAACCTTGCAAACCCCTTCCACACAATAACCCACTGGGCCATTATGCATAGGCTCACCAGCATCAATTTGGACACATATCTCACATGATGGATTGCTACCTGGATCAGGGATAGCACCCACATGGTCAGAATTGCAGGTGCCATGTCTGACTATACACCAGTTACACGTGGCATCCCACACGGCTCGGTCCTGGGACTTCTCTTGTTCAGTATATATTTGTCTGACGTACTGGCTACCACAGGGGGAATATGGCTGACCTTGTTCGCACTTGACTGCAAATTGGGTGCCATAATCAACTCTCCAGCTGCCACATGCATACTCAAACAGGGTCTCACAGAGATGGATGACTGGTGCCTGAGCCATGGCCTACAGCTAAATGCCATTAGTTGCATAGTCATCCCCTTTGGGAATAGCAACATGCCCACATATTACCACATAGGTAGTACTCCATTACATATGGTAGGAGATGTTAGGTGATTGGGGACATGACTTGTTTGTACTGTCTCCTTTGACATTCACGTTGCCAAAGTGGTTGGACAGACCTTCTATATAAGCCACCTTATCCCATATGGTTTCACATCTAGATCGAGTGAGGTCATTGTGCCCCTATACTCATCACAACCATGCTTGGTTACAATGCCACAATTGGGATGTACCTTACCCAACACCTGCAGCAACTGTACTGGCCACAGAAATTCCTCACCAAGCAGATGTAGGGACTCACATGGCTGACCTGCACAGTTCGGATGCAGTAACTCCAGCTATACTCAGTCGCTTACCACCTACTCGGATATGATGTGTGCCTGTTGTTTACAGAAATACCCAACCCAGAATTACTGGACATGCTCCACCTCAGGATATCTGACTCCCTTGGAGCTACACACTCCAGGGACATATACCTCAGCACAGATGTTAATAGGACATGCTGGAGGGACAGATTCTTATCCCAGGGCCTCCACTCACTCAGGATTGTGATCACAGTTTCACATACGCAGAGCCACCCATTGACCACCTACAGGGGACATCTTGACGGCTGTATGGGTGATTGTATGTTTATCCCTGGGGTATCTTCTGTGTCCCTGCTAGGCAGAGGCACACTAGCCTAGACGTACATGGGCTATCTTGTGTGACCTACTATTCACTGGCACAGTGTAGTAATCTGACAGGGTTGCAAAAGCCAAACACACTCTGGCTAGGCTTGTACATGCCCCAGGGCAGATAGCCTATTATCGACCTCTGAACCTATGCTTATGTTCGGGATGCACAATATTTATTGCTGATACTGTTTGCAGGTCTTTATTGTCTTTGCTTTCCTAGTTTCTATGAACAACTTAGGTATCTGCAGAACATATTTGATTATGACAGGGTTCCACTATATTATATATGTGTCTGTTGACATGTAACTGTGTGCACAGGGCAGATTGCTGGATAGTGAGAGGTTCCTGGGTTAACACATGCAACTGCCAGACATGTGTGGCCCACTGCTGTACTCAGACATGGGTGTGTGAGCATACCCAGTTCAGGCTTTCCATGTTTTGTTGCATGACATTTGTCTCATTTAGTCAAGTGTGTGAGCATGCCCAGTGTGAACTTTCAGTATGTTGCGATCTGAGGTCCACTACATTAGTGGATGTGTGTGAACATGACCAATATTAACATTTATACTGTGTGTGTGTGTGTGTGTGTTGGAAGTCAAGTTCTGTTCTTACTGCAGGACTAACCTTTGTGTCATAACTCAACAGGGATTATGCTGTGCCTGCAGGGTTTCCATGAGATACTTTGCATAGACTTATCAACATTCCTTCATACTGGCTGACCACTGCAATACTGTCATGGTTTAGTGATTCAGTACTTTAACTATAGTGCACAGTATCCTGGGTTCGAGGTCCATCACTGCTTTATATTTTCATACTGAGCAGACCAGACTGCTTAAGGGCCAGTTAAGCAAATATGAGCATGTTCGCATTTGTTCAGCTATGCCCTACTTAGACCAGGCTTGTCCAACATTGCTTAATATTCACCAACTTTGCTGGATGTTGCCCAATATTACTCAACATTGACCACAGTTGCACTAGTTGGTGTGTGCGATTCTGTTTGCATATACTACATGGTGGTAAATGCTGTTTAGCACTGCTTTAAATTGCTTAACACATGGCAATCATGCCTCAGGTGGTGCTGCAGGGCTGCCTATGTCAGATGCACGTACTACACTCCCTGTACATGTGTGAAAGCAGGTAGTGTCAACTTAGGCATCCCTTTTACTATATGTGCAAGTCAGAGAGAGGTATCATTTCCAGAGTTCCTACTGAGCCAGTGTATGTGCTATGCATTGCCTCTTTGCCAAGGCCAAAGCATACTGGGCACACCTCCTTCTGCCTACTGGGGCAGGCTCAGGTTGTTCCTCCTTCGAGTCACGCTCTGCCTGTGATGACCTTGGCAATGGTGGGGGGCTGTTTGGCCCAGGCCTATGCTGGTTCTGCTGCAGCTGTTTTCGCAAGATCATATTATGTAGCATAGCACATACCATGACAGTTTGGGTACATGTAGTTGGTGAGTACTGTAAGGCTCCACCAGATGTATCCAGGCACCGGAACCATGACTTGAGCAGCCCAAACACATGCTCGATTACATTTCGTGTTTGTGCGTGTGCCTCATTATGGCATTCCTGTTCAGGTGTGTGCACATTTCTGATGGGTGTCATCAGCCACGGCTCCAGTGCACAGCCAGCATCCCCCACTAGGTGACCATGTGGGATCTCCCAATTGGCAAATGTCTGGTACAGCTGCGTCAGATGCCAGATATGGGAATCATGGCAGCTTCCAGGGCAGCCAGCTCACACATTCAGTATTATGCCCTGTGCATCACACATGACCTGGCAGTTGATGGAGGGGAAGCCCTTGCTGTTGAAGTAGACCCTACCCTGCCCACCGGCTGGTACTTTGATGCGTATGTGCGTGCAGTCTATTGCACCCACTACCTCAGGGTATTCCACTATTTGCTGGAAGAGACGCATATTGTTGGCCAATACCTCACAAGAATTGGGGAAATATACATGATCACTGACATGTGCTGACATGGAATCCAGAAACTGGTGCAGTACACTGGATGCTGATGTCTATGATATCCCCATCATATCACCAGTTGGTCTCTGGAAGGTACCTATTGCTAATATTCTTAGGCCAACACATACCTTGGTTTGCACTGGGATGGGTACCCCTCTGTTGGTTCTGTGTGTGAGGCGTGGCCTGCACAGCTCAACAATTTGCTGCAGGAGGTCTCTGTCCACTCTATAACACTTCATTATCTCCAGCTCATGTAGCCCCTGGTAGGTTAACCTGGGCCTGTACACTCTTCTCTGTCCCCTCACTGTGGGTTGTCCAGCAGCATTTCCATTGTCACCACCCTCAGCATGTTGCATATTTAGCCTTATAACAGCAATGGCTGCCCCTAACATTTCTTTGTCTCAGTAAAGCTTTTTCAGTTTTCACTTCTATTAGCTTACTGCAGTGTCTCTTGTGAGAAACATAATGGACTGTTGTTTGCAGAGTTTTAAGTGCTAGGCTGGGCTGGGCTAGAGTACTGCCTGTGTAATTGCCTGATTCTGATTGTTTTCACCTGCTAGCTCTGCTGGTACTCCCTGGTAGCTTCCTACTATTTGTTGTGCTTCCTATTTCCTTCAGTTTCCTCGGGGGGCAGCGCCACGCACACAAGCGCAAACATGCTCACAGCAGCTCACACGTGCACACATGCTTACACAGACTACAACTTGCTTTTTCGGGTTAAAACACGTGCACACCAGCGCAAACGTGCTTACAACACTTTAAACTGCCTTATACATGCTTACTCCGGCTTAAACGTGCGCACTCACGCTTACACGCATGCACACTCTCTTACTCAGATTTACAGGCGCGCACACGCATGCATACCCGCTCAGCAAGAAACTTTGGTGTTATTCATAGCATACACCTTTCATTTCTTGCCTTTACCTAGCCTACCTGTTGACACACCTCTTTCAATGATGTGTAAATGACAGCTGACACATGCCACTCTGCTAAAATAAGCTTCCCTTCTTTCATACATACCCCACTCATGATGTCACCTATCTTCTACTCTGTTACTCCCCTTATCCTACTCCTACACTCCACTGACTGTGCTCATTTGCTATGTAAACCTGCGATTCACTATCCTAACCCTCCTTTGCATAGGATTGCCTACTAATGCTTGGTTACATCTCTTAGACTGTGCTTCCCACCATAGCAACCTCTACTCGCTGGCCATGTTGTCTTCAGCCTGCCATTCCCTTGCATTGTAAATTAACAATTTAAATAAAATCCACATTTGTGGGTTTTAATTTTTATTTTTCTGATTTTTAGAGCGTAGCCCGTTTGCGTGGCGCTGCGCTATGCTTAAACATCAGAAATCAGAGAAAAAAAATACATTTTTTTTTCATATTGCATCAGGAAACATTGCCATTGGCCGTATATTTGGCCATTGGCATGCTTCCTGCACTGGATGCAACCTTTATTTGGAGCTGTCATGGCTCCGTTTTGCTATTTGCAGAACAGTACTCATTTCTAAACTGCGTACATTTCTGCAGATAACACTGCTCTTACTGGGACAGGTTAGGGTTTCATGAATCGCAAATCTACCTCATTTGCATTCCTTTCACCTGCAATTGAGGTAATTTGCATAATCAGGCCCTGTCCGTGTAAGAGCCATTTTAGGAGCTCTCTTGCACGCCCCTGCAGGCTGTTCCTGGATCGCTCGTCGGATATGATGGCTGCATGGAGTCTTACTCTACTCTTAGACTCCGTGCAAGCCATCGTGAATCCGGCCCTGTGTTTTTGTCACTTTTCAAAGCCATAAAGCACTTATCAAGTGCTTTCAGGAAGACAGTGTAACACAGTCCCTTATTTTTACAGTAACATTGCAACCCCTCTCAAATGCCCTGATTTTCACAGAACGTCTGGATTTTTGCCTCATATGTTTGGCCTGTTCTTCACAAAATATTTGGTTTCCTGACAAATCACTGAGGACTGAAGTCAGTGAATAATGATTTGCATTTGAGTTTCAGATTTTGTATCCTTCAGAAAATGCAGGCAAAGAAACATCCTGTTATTATAGCTACTTTCTTGTTTATGACAGCAAGTAAGGGCATGTAAGACAGCAGGCAGAAAAAAAATATATACTTTTTTTTATTTTGCTGCTGTCCTTGCTGGGTCAGCACTGATAAATCTGACGGCCTAGTGTGACTCTTGATCTTAACAAATTAAGTAGGGGCACGTAACATGTTAAGGTTGGCCTCGTCCTATACTAGAGCTTAAATTAGTTTTCTTTTTCAGAATATAGGTGAATAAGATTGTAAAATCACAGACATGTAAGGAAGAGTACTTTAATGTTTCTTTTTTTTTTTGTTCAGCGTATTTAATAAATACCATTGCTGATGACAATTTAACTATAGTGTGCATACTGTATGCTTGCCAACATCCATGCTTGGATTGCATGCTTTGCAGCAGTGTACAAATTTACCACCCTTTAGCTAAGCCAGTAATTTCTGCATATCACCCTTGTTTTCTGTTTCTGTCAAATCCTGTAAAAACTGAGGATAATGATTTGCATTATGTCAAGTGTGTGCAGTTGACAGTTGTTTACTCATCACATATGATTATATGAGCAGCTGATTGAAAGGGGTGTGAGGCTGCATAATTCCCAGGGTTGGGGAATATACCCTTACCGTATGTTTGTGCAGTCTGGGATTTAGTATATATAATTAGTAGGGGTGTGGGGATTGCCCTATTATTTTTTTTGTGTGTTTTTAAACAATTAGATTTTGCATGCACCATGCCAGTTTCTCGGTATATGAGTTCTATGCCGAGTTCTGTGTTTTCAACCTTTTGCAGTCAACTTTAGATGTTTTTGTTGTAATATAGTACACCCATATATACCATACAAATGAGTGTGTGTGTGTGTGTGTGTGTGTGTGTGTGTGTGTGTGTGTGTGTGTGTGTGTGTGTGTGTGTTTACCATCTATAACTGCTGTGGCATTATACAGTAAAACTTTATTTGCAAGGCATGTTATAACACAAAGTTATGGCATTAAGAAGGTGTTAGTTTAGCAGTGTTTTCACTTCATGCAGTTGTTGCAGCTGAATTCTTCATTGCCCATACATCTTTTTGTGAGCTGTGTTAAAGAATATTGGTCAGATCTGTGTTTCTCAATGAAAAATTAAGGACTGAAGTAAGTGTTAGAAGTCAAAAAGTACTGTTTTATTTCTGTTTAGCTGGCTGAGATCATATGATTCACAGTTCTTGGATAAATAGTCTCACAGTAAATATTTAATAAAACCACAGGCTTACTGACTCTTTCTATTTGACTTTTCTGAGACTTGTTTCATTCTTGAATGCAACACTTAGCACAACCCCATTGGATCTTTGGAAGCAAAAACATTGTTCTGTCACACTAACTAAAGTCCAAGGAAGTGATCTATCAAGGCTGAGCCAAAAGCTGTCTCCAATCCACAGATAACCTCTATCTACATGGCAATAGATTTAAAATAAAGTCTTATTCTGATGCCAGTAAGTTCCTTCTGTTTGCAAATTTCCATGCCTTTGGCAATCATGCACTGAATTTGTCAAAGTGTGCATGGCAATATATGCAGATCATGGAGACATTTCATTAAAGCCAAATTTGTCTGTATTTATATTCCCAAATACATACAATGTCTTAGCTTGCATGTAATGTGTCTAACAGTTTTGTATGTAGTCAGGGTCATTGCATCAGTTGTTCCTTTACCTGGTCCAGCATGTCCGTCATCCTTGGATCAACATTCTGGCATCTTACATGAATGTTATGGTCTCTGATATGAGATCCCTAGCTTGTTGATTGCATACCAACAAGCTAGGGATCTCATATCAGAGACCATAAATTCATATACAATCCTTAGCTTGTTGATCATATACAACCCCCCCCCCCCCCCGCGCTTTATGTTAGGCACTTCCTTAATGCTCAAAAATGTTGGAGAAATGAATGTCTAGATTTGTTTGGTTTGCCAACATTATTACCATGATATATGAAAAAGCTAATGACCATTTCTCAAAAGATCTTGGCTTGATTATCCCTGCAATACAATTCTCCCTCTTCTTTACAGGGATGCTGTCACACGTATGACTGTTGGCTATGGTCCTTGGTATCCTTATTGGCCATATTTTCATGCAGTGGTGCAAGATTTGCCTTCCCACATCTTTTCTTTCACATATGTGGATGTGGGTGTTAAATTTGTTTCAAAAAGTTTACTGACCCAGCTCCTTTCAGAGATTATCTGATTCTCATATCTTTTTTTTAATGTATGCGGTTGACAGTATCAGACACAGCTGCTGGATCAATAGCAAAAACATGTTGTCAGGCTCATCACCTGTTTAAGGTTGTGTCTATGCTGTTATTCATTTTCTTCTTTTTACTTTTCTTTGTTATTTTATGTGTTTTCTTACCTTGATTCCATGCTCCTTGATCTACTCACCTTTAGAACAAATCCAGCCTGGTCTTCTCCTAACCTATTACTTCCATGGTTCAAACACGGCATGCCAAAGGTTATCATTCAAATGTGCTATAAAGTGATCATTAGATTTTTTTTTTCATGTATTATATGCAAATCTTCTTCGTGTAATTTATTTTATTACTGCAATTTTTACACATCTAGTGGCCTTCATCCTATCCCATTTCCTTTTTCCTATTGACCCACATGGCCAACTATTGTATTCTCATCATTTTAAGCAGAGCCTACTATATATTCAGCTAAGCAAGCCAAGTCAAATGTGGCCCACCAGTCTCTTCCATCTGACTGTTAATGGCCTGCAACATGTCCAAGTCTGTCTTGCTATTCATAGTCCTGTTAATGAAAAACACTTGCAATATCTGCAATTCAGATGGACCAGAAATGCCCTGAAATATATACAGTCATAATTATCAAGCACTATGTAAAACCTTTATCAGTTTAAATCCATGTCCATCCACTAAACCCACATTAATCATGCTATATGTAATACAAATGAAAAAGTGTAGCAGGAAAGCAGGCATCAGGACCAGCTATTATAATACTGGAATGTATTTGGGCAAGGAAGCAATGTGCCTGTACAATTTAGAAAAGTACAGTTTACACCATATGGTTAATACTAATACAATGTATGAGTATATTTTAGCATCATGCAGACACTCAGGAATTCCATGACCTTAACATTATATAGAACTGTGTATGCCACAGATTTTACACTGTCTTTTTTCAAAAGAGCACTGTGCAATTAAACAACACAATGAATTACTGCTATGTATACAGTGCCGCAAGCATGTATTTTCATTCTCCAGAAGAGCAGAAAACTGGTAACTACTGCACTAGTTTACTTGCTGTTGCATTTTTCTATATTCTTAAAATATGTCACGGTTACAGTAATTAAAATACAGTATGTAGTTGGGTAAGAATATGTATATCTGTACACTCTATCAACAGCAGTATATGTAACTCCACAACTGTACACTAAACAGTGTAGTCATGGCAGGAATCTCTTAGGAGCACATCTGGAAGTGGACAGGCATGGATAATGCAGGTCCTGGACTCAACAGTCCCCTTACGTGATGTTTGTTTCTTTCGGCTTTTCCCGGTTAGGGGTCGCCACAGCGGAACTCCGGTCTGCTAATGATTGGCAGTAGATTTTTACATGCTGGCTTGCCGGGCCTAATGCACAACCTTCAACGAAGGAACGCCCATTCACGCATGTCGACACACAGAAGACACTCTAACTGAGAATCGAACGGGCAACGTCTAACTGTGAGGCGACAACGCTACCACAGCACCACCACCGCAGTACTGTGTATGCCACAGATTTTACACTGTCTTTTTTCAAAAGAGCGCTGTGCAATTAAACAACACAATGCATTACTACTATGTATACAGTGCAGCAAGCAAGTATTTTCATTCCTCAGAACAGCAGAAAACTGGTAACTACTGCACTAGTTTACTTGCTGTTGCATTTTTCTATATTCTTAAAATATGTCACGGTTACAGTAATTAAAATGCAGTATGTAGTTTGGTAAGAATATGTATATGTCTGTACACTCTATCAACAGCAGTATATGTAACTCCACAACTGTACACTAAACAGTGTAGTCATGGCAGGAATCTCTTAGGAGCACATCTGGAAGTGGACAGGCATGGATAATGCAGGTCCTGGACTCAACAGTCCCCTTACGTGATGTTTGTTTCTTTCGGCTTTTCCCGGTTAGGGGTCGCCACAGCGGAACTCCGGTCTGCTAATGATTGGCAGTAGATTTTTACATGCTGGCTTGCCGGGCCTAATGCACAACCTTCAACGAAGGAACGCCCATTCATGCATGTCGACACACAGAAGACGCTCTAACTGAGAATCGAGCGGGCAACGTCTAACTGTGAGGCGACAACGCTACCACAGCACCACCACTGCAGTACTGTGTATGCCACAGATTTTACACTGTCTTTTTTCAAAAGAGCGCTGTGCAATTAAACAACACAATGCATTACTGTTATGTATACAGTGCAGCAAGCAAGTATTTTCATTCCCCAGAACAGCAGAAAACTGGGAACTACTGCACTAGTTTACTTGCTGTTGCATTTTTCTATATTCTTAAAATATGTCACGGTTACAGTAACTAAAATGCAGTATGTAGTTGGGTAAGAATATGTATATGTCTGTACACTCTATCAACAGCAGTATATGTAACTCCACAACTGTACACTAAACAGTGTAGTCATGGCAGGAATCTCTTAGGAGCACATCTGGAAGTGGACAGGCATGGATAATGCAGGTCCTGGACTCAACAGTCCCCTTACCTGATATTAGGGCAATAATTCCAAGGGTGCAACACTCATAGTGGGATTACTTATACATTTCTAATATACTTGAAATAATTGTCAGTGGAATGTTTTACTAAAATCATCCTATTGAATTCTACTGAACAACTAACAGTGGTGAAACTTGAAATAATTGTTAGTGGAATGTTTTACTGAAATCATCCTTTTGAACTCCACTGAACAACTAACAGTGGTTTCTTGAGCTTTATTAGTTCATGTTTGTCACTTGTCTGGTCAGGATAAAACAGACAAACATTTGTGGGTTCTGTTCAAGCAGCTTTATGACACACAAACACATCAGAAATGAGGTGTAACTTAAATAAACTTATAACAGACTAACTACCACACTCATACATGTTAATACTCTGGCTGTTCTCACAAAATAGCACTGCTGCCTGCATGTGCTCTATATTTATATGTATGTGCCTACATCTGGAAATGCTACAGAAAGGTACATACACAAACTCTGATCTACATCCTCTCTCTTTGAGAAATAGTCCATATACAAAATATCAGTATTCAATGACATGCAATTTACAAAAATGTTCTTTTGACATGCAATTATACAGAACTAATTATTTGACATGCAGTCATACAAAATTAGACACATATGAAACAATTATGTCCAAGTTGATGTGTATTTTACACTAGGTCTGGAAATATAACCTGATCATGTAACATAAAAATCAGAATTGGATATAGCAACAGGGACTGTCTTCAAGGAGTGTTCAACATTGGGGCATCTGGGGCATCATCAGGAATGGGCATGGATACAGCAACATGTTCTTCGGTACGAATATTGTCAGGGTTACCCTGAGATCTAGAGTCTGTATCACAGGTATGATGCTGCAATATTATTTCTGATACAGGTAGAAGATGTCTATGGTTTCTTCTCTACTCTATACCCTCAGATTCCACCAAGTCGGAGGATATCGGCTCAGTACATATATCTCTCACCTGACCAATTCGATCAAAGCCTTTCGCCGTTTGCATCCTCACTGTATATCCTTCTTTTAACAGATGAAGAAATTTGCTTGTTTTATCATAGCTGGACATCTGAGAAGAATGCTTCTTAAAAAGTTGGGCTTTGATTGCTCTGTTGTTTTTAGCATTAGGCACCAACAAACTAGAACTGATAGGCAAGGTTGTTCTGGTTTGCCTAGATAGACATCTCTGAGCAGGTGAGCCAAGTTGATTGTCACAGGGTATATTTCTGAGATTAAAGTAAATTCAAAAAGATATCAGTATTGTCACACTTTGACCTCTGCAGTAATGCTTTGCACTCTGTACTGCATGTTCAGCAAGGTTGTTTGACTGAGGATATTCAGGACTGCTAGTAACATGTATAAAGTCCCACTATTTAGCAAATCTCTGAAATAATTGACTGGTAAACTGAGAACCGTTGTCAGAAATAACTTTGTGTGGACTACCATGGATTGAGAAATGATGTTTCATCTTAGTGATAACAGCATTGGATGTTAGGTAATAAATCAATCTCAAATCAGTTCAAATAAGAGTATACCAACACTAAGTAATGTTGACTGTTCCACTCAAATATGTGAGATGCTACTGTTGACCAAGGTAGTTCAGAAATTCGGGTAAGCTGAAGTGTCTCATTTTGCAAATGTGACTTAGTACTGTTGCACACTGAACAAGAATAAAGCACTTCATCAATGTATTTCACTAGAGAAGGCCAAAATACTAGTCCTCTCACCTTTCTTTTGCTAGAACCGGAACCTGGGTGGCCATGATACAAAATTTGAATATATTCTCACTGTAAGGAAGTAGGAACAACAACTTTTGGACCTTTGAAAATGATACCCTCTTCCATCAGCATCTCATTTCCATATAGAAAGTAAGGTTGTACTTCTGGCAGTACACTGGATTGTTTGATGGCCATCCTACCTTGATGTAGTAGTTGAGCTTTTGCAAAATTGGATCAGTCTTTGTTTGATAACTTAGCTCATCAAGTCTTGTGGAAGAAAAAATACTCACTTCCATGACATCAAAGACAAAACTCTCTGCATCAAGCTGTTCCATAGTATTCTTGGCTGATCTGGATAAGTTATCAGCCAGATAAAGAAGTTTATCATTTGAATAGACCATTTTGAAATTGCACTTTTGCAATCCATGTAGCATTTTTTGTAGTCCTGCTGGAGTGGAATGATAGGCTTCTTTAAAATAGTGACTAGGGGTTGATGGCCAGTTTCTATCTGGATTGCTCGGCCATAAATATAATCATAGAAGTTTGAACATGTGAACACAACTGCCAAAAGTTCCTTCTCAAGTTGAGCATACTGCATCTCAGTTTGGGTAAGAGTTCTAGATGCATAGGCAACAGGTCTGCCCTCTTGAAGAATAACTGCACCAAGACTGAACTTTGAAGCATCACAGGAAAGAACTACTGGTTTGAGGACATCTTAGTATTTTAATGTAGGCAGGTTAGCAATTTGCTGTTTGAGGTTTTCAAATGCTTTCTGGCATTGTTCTAACCATGACCAAGCAACATCTTTGCATGTCATCTCTGTTAAATGTGCTGATAACCCACTAAAGTCAGGGATAAATTTGCCCAAATAGTTAACAATACCAAGAAAACACTGTAGGGCTTGGACATTGTCTGAAGCTGGCATCTCAAGAATGGCTGCTTGCTTGGAAGGATCTGGTCATAAGCCTGTACTGGTAAACAAATGATCTACATAAGTAACTTCTGGTAGTCTGAATTTGCACTTCAGAGGACTGAGCTTCAAGTTCACTTCACACGCCCTGTCCAGAACTTTCTTGAGGTTTCTGCCTTGCTCTGCTTCACCATCACCTCCATCTAGTAAATCATCAACTATTATTCCACACAGGTAGGCTGCAAAAAATTTCTCCATTCCATGCTGAAAGACTTCATTGGCATAATTTATTGAAAAATGCGTTCTGTGGAATCTATGTCTACCAAATGGGGTGCTGAATCTAGTCAGCAGGGAAGATTTGTGATCAAACATTAATTGCCAAAATGAACTCTTTGCATTTAAGACAGAAAAGAAAAACAGTAGCCTTTGGCATGAAGGTTGTAACCTCCTTGACTGTAGGCATAGGATGATGGGGCCTTTTTAATGCCTCGTTCAAGTCTCTTGTGTCAACGCATATTCTGATTTCAACTGAATTTGTCTTATGAGCAGCTACCGTGGGTGACACCAGTTGGTTCTGTTCCTGGGCCAATCACACCTTGCTGCACCATTTTGTCTAACTAGACATTGACTTTGTCCTGCATAGCTATTGGAACTTTCCTCGCTGGTCTGACCACTGGACTGGCCTCTGGGTCTAACTTGATGGAATACACAACTGGAAGTTTGCTTAGTTTGTCGTCAAAAGCATCAGCATACTCTGAGAAAATAGCATCGCTGAAGCTGGAACTGGGACATGTGCTTACATGATGGACTTCTTTGGTAAAAGAAATCAGTTTCATTCTTAAACTGTCTCTGAGACCTAATAATGACTGCACAGGTCTTCGGACTACATAAAATTGCAAACTGTAACTGTTCCCAGCCGAACAGTATGAAAGCACTCCTGAGTCTTTGGTTTGAATTTCTTCACTTCCATAAGCAACAAGCTTTGCAAAATTAACCAAATTAAGTTGCTCACCAGCTCACACTTTAGCAAATGTTTCTGCTGACATTATATTATTTATTTATTTATTTGCAATTTGATTACCGGGGAAGTTCACTGGGCCGAATTGACCCATTTTCAGTGGAGGCCCGGGGAGAAAAGCTCCAAGATGCATTATACAATTTAGATACAAATGATAGTTAATATTAAAGATCTTATGTAGAATAGTTACTTATAAATGCATTCAATATCATGCATAGTTAACAAATTAATTACGCTTGAAGATAGGGATCACACAGTTTCTTTTGAAGAAAACAGATATGGGTTAGGTGTGGAAACAGTTTACATACAAACCTTTTAAGAAAATGTAAATTCGCTTTACATGCACACATCAACAATAGAATGCTATTTACAATATTTACAATGTTTGGCTGTGTGAGGGTAGCTGTAGGAGGTGAGAGCTTAGAGAGAAGCTATAGAAATTGTTGAGAGCTTAGATAGGCTCATAGGAAGATAACTATGAGAGTTGCAGAGCTTGGGAACTAGAGCGAGAACCCCCTTGGATTAGGTTGGGTGAAGGCAGGTACATTTCCATTTAGTGGACAGGTGTTTGAATAGTTGGGTTTTGAAGTTTTCTGAGTTTAGTATGGTTCTTAGTGTGGAGGGAAGGGAATTCCATTTTTTGCCTAGTGAGAAAGATAGGAGAAGTTGGCCAGCAGGACGTTTAGGTTTATGGATAGTAATTAAGTTCTGATTTTCAGATCTGAGAGCTCTGTTGGGTGTATAAGGGGGAAGGAAGTTAGTTAGAGTGGGACATTTTGTTGGGTGAAATATGAGTCTATGTGCAGTAGTGAGTTGGAGATAGTCTAGGTAGTTTGAGAGTTCAAGCCAATTCAGGGATTGTAGGGTTAGGCAGTGATGGGTGGTATTTTTAGATTTAGAGGCAAATTTAGAGATTTTGTTGTAACAGTTTTCAAGTTTAGAGGTGATAAAGGAGGACAGGTTGATTAGGAGAGGGGTTTCGTATAATAAGGAAGGAAGAAGATAAGTTGAGGCCAGAGTTTGCCTGGTAGAGTTGGAGAGAAAGCAATTATTCCTATACAGCATACCTAGCTTTTGGTGGGTTTTCTTAATATTTTGTTGAATATGAATATCAAACTTGAGGTGTTCATCTACAGTAATGCCAAGTAGTTTGGCAGAGGGGACTACTTCTATAGGTGAGTTGGTTTGACTATAGACTTTGAAGTTGTTTTTATCATAGGAGAGGGTCTTTGTGGGATGGAATAGTAGAATCTTTGATTTATTTGCACTGAGAGAGAGGTGGTTTTGGCGCATGCAGTTTTCAGTTGTTGAGAAGGCAGTTTGGGTTTTAGTCAGCAATTTAGAGAGGTTTGAGGCAGAGCAGACTAAGGTTGAATCATCTGTGTATTGAATGATTTTAGCATCAGGAATAGCAGTGAGAAAGTTATTGATGAAGATGTTAAAAAGCATTAGCCCAAGGATGGATCTCTGTGGTACTCCAGTTGGGGTAGGTAGGAAGGAAGAGATGGAGTTTTTCCATTTGACTGCCTGTGATCTGTCTGATATATAGCTGGAGAACCAGGACAAAGCATTATGTGAGAGATTAAGGTTTGAGAGATGACAGAGAAGGTGCTTGTGGGAAACAGTATCAAAGGCTTTAGACAGAGTGAGTAAAACAGTGGAAACTAAGTTGCCTGAATCTCGGGCTTGATTGACAGTTTCTAGGAAAGAGAATAGAGCGGTTATTGTGCTATGGCCTGGATGGAAGCCATGCTGGGTAGGAGTGAGAAGATTTATTTGGATCAGGAAAGGCATAAGTTGGAGGTGGATGCATTTTTCTAGGATTTTGGAGATTGGTGAGAGCAAAGCAATGGGGCGAAAGTTTAAGATGCTGGTATTTTTGCTTCCTTTATGAAGAGGAAGAATATAATCTGAGCACCAGAGTTTGGGGACATATGATTCTTTTATGGATCGGTTGATAATGATGCTAATTGGGAGCACAATGCCATCAGCAGCACATTTTAGGAAGGAAGAGGGAATATTGTCTGGAGCATTAGAGCAAGGTTTAAGTTTGGACAAAAGTTTTTTATAAAGTTAGTGGAGATGGGTTTGAGTTCAAACAGATGAGTTGAGTTAGAAGAGGGAGAGTGTAGAGCAGTTAGGTTATTGTTAGGAAATGTCTTGGTGAGGGTAGTAATAGTGTCTATGAAAAATGAGTTAAATTCAAAGCCTAGTTCTAGATCAGATTTACTTGGGTCAGTACAGGGATTATTCTTGGAGCCTGGATTGAGGAGTGAGTTTATTGAGTTCCAGAATTTTTTTTTTTTGGGGGGGGGTTATTGTTATTGGACTGAAGTTTGATATAGTAGGATTTTTTGTCTTTGGTGATTAGTCATTTTGCACATTTGTGGAGCTGTTTATAGTGGAGCAAGGTATTGTCCAGTTTATTGTTTTGGTAAAGATTCCATAGTTTGTCTCTGTGGTGCATAATCTGTTTTGTCTCTTTGGATAGCCAAGGAGCAGTTTTAGTTTTTATCCTTTTGTTTCTTAGTGGGGCTAGTGAGTTTAAAGTATCAAGGAAGACAGAGCTGAAGTATTCTATAGCCTTGTCAAGAGAAAGGATGTTTAGAATTTGCCAATTCATTTGTTTGAAAGTATTTGAGAATGTAGTTGGGTTGAAGCTACTGAGGTTATGAGATTGAATGTACTGATGCTCGTGTGGGAAGGAACTAGTTGAGCGATGCATGAAGGCTGGGAGTTGGTCGCTAAAGGTATCAGGAATTGTGCCAGAATTGGTTATTTTATTTGGATCTGAGACTAGGATCCAATCTATAGTGGATCCGAGAGGGTTTATTTTGTTAGGTCGAGTGATGGAGAGGATTATTTGAGTGAAGTTATTGAGGTTAATGGATAGGGAGGGAGGGAGAGGGGCAATTGATTTTTTTCCAGTCAATATTCACATCACCAAGGATATAAGTTTCATAGTTAATTTCAGTAGAGGCCCATAGTAGAATATTTTCAAGTGTAGATATATTGTTACCAGGTGAGATATATAGGGCAATGATACAGATATTTTTATGTTTATTTAGTTTTGGAATTTCAGCAGTTAGTTCAGTGTTCTAGAATTGAGGAATTGGAATTTGGAGGCAAATTAAGGTAAGAAGGTTGGAGTAGACTTGGGCAGTGCCTCCACCTTTTTTATTTAGTCGGTCATTTCTGAGACAATGAAATCCTGGGGGCAGAATCTCAGAGTCAGAGATAAAGGGCTTGAGCCAGGTTTCAGAGATGGCTAAGATATCTGTTTGGTTATGGCTTAACCAAGTTGAAATTGGTGTACTTTGTTGTTTAGACTGTGTGCATTAATTGTAAAAATCTTTAGAGTGTTGAGATAGGAGGAAGAGGGTAAAGGATAAGTGTTGTTAATAAAAGATGTAAGACCAGGATTAGGATGGATATCACCAGCTTGGACTAGGTTGTTGGAGGAGATATCCTTTAGCCATATTGGTCTGCCAGGCATTAATTTTGGTAGAGTGTAGATTAGAGCAGGTGACAGTATCTTGACTTTAGAGGAGAAGAGTTTAGGGTGGAATAGGTGCAGAGGGTTGGGCTGAATGAGAGAAGAGGAGATAGAGTAGAAATGAGAGTAAGAGTGAGGGGTAAGGTGGGTTTGTATGGTAGTTGTCTTTGTAGGTGGTATTGGACAAGCATAGGTGGAATATGAGGTAGCATAGTATAAGGGAAGTAGGAACAGAAAGAGGAGGCTGGGGGACTGGAGGGTGTGATAACTTGAGGTCAGCATGTTGGACCAAAGAGAGAGTGGTTAGGAAAATAGAGAAGGCTATGAAGAAGAAAGGGTGTAAAAAGTGATGGCGGTATTCTAGAGATTTAAGGAAAGAGGAAGGGACTATAATTATTGGGTGGAGTACAAATTACAAAGTTTAAGAAGGATGACTATAGGTGGGAGGAGTAATGAGGGGGAGCTGGTATTGGGTAATTAGGCTGAGAGGGTGGGGTAAGATAGGAATAAAGCTAGGAGTACAGGGCAGGTGGGAATTGGGGGTAGGGTAGGGGAGTGGAGTGAGCCCATAGGGAAAACGGAGTGGGGAAGAACACTAGAGGTGAGTATGGCAGAAAAAGTATCAGCAAATAACATTTTAAAGGCTGTAGTTGGAAGGTATGAGCTAAATATTTCTAGCCAGAAAAAGAAGGCTGCCTTTACAGAGGGTGGTTTAGCAGGGGGGAGAAGATATTTACAGTCTAAGGATAATAACTCATAACCAACTGTTATTACACAAAATATTACACTTTGAAACAGTGCCTTCTTTGAGCTCTGTGGGTTTGCCATTGATCAGGACTATACAAAATACTTCATTTTTTGCCAACAAATTTACTGTAGTAACCTTTTTGTCGACCACTGATACACCATCTACATAGAAAGTAAGGTTGCAGCTCTCCATATGAACAACCTGCTTTGCTGAGCAACCTATCTTAATAACTGAATGATGCTTGCTTGATTTACAAAACATTTGAAAATTATTCCATTTTTTACACTTGTGGCATTTCTGACTAAATGCTAAGCACTTCTGTCTTTTAGACTCATGGCTGGCTCCACAATTATGACAATTAACAATAAGACTTGACTTGGGTTTTACTGACTCACTCTTATACTGTACTGAGCATGAGCTTTTCACTGAGGTAGTCTTGGAACTTGCTAAAAAACTGCAGGTTCTCCATGCCACACCTACAAGGGTTGCAGCTGCCATGTGTTTAGGCCTGTTTCTGCTTGCAATGTGTTGCATGCTGTCTACATTTGCTCTAGAGGCTACAGAAATCATGCTCTTATCACTTGCAAGCATACTTGTGTGTCTTTCTTTGAGCTCATGGATTTGGCAAATCTCTATGGATTTACTTAATGTTAAATCACTGTCAAAAAGCAAAATCTTTCTCACTGCAACATTATTAACACCACACACAAACCTGTCCTTTATTAACTCATCTTTCAAGTCACCAAACCTGCAAGTTTTAGCCTTATTTCTCAAGTTAGTGATATAAGCTGCAAAAGTTTCATCTGGTTTTGGTCTCTTGTATAAAATAAATGCCTCTTTAATGTAACATTTGTATGAGGGTTGCACATTTCTCTAAATTAATGTTTTAAGCACTCAGGGTCTTCCCTTGTTTCAGTCGGTAGCACAATATATTGGTTTCCCCCTCTCCTGCATATACTTCTGGTGCATACACAAATGAACACTCTCTTTCACTAGACTCTGACCCAGCGAAGTTAAGCAAAATGAATGCTCTTGTACGTGCATCTTTGTCAGAAAAAGCTGCCTGTAAAAAGATATCGTATTGCTGCTCGAATGCTCGCCAGTTCTCTGCTATATTATGATCAAATACAAGTGAACTTGGTCTGCAAAATGCCTCTGCCATATTAACACACAGTAGTCAAGGTGTTTGAAATTATGTATGATCATACAGACACACACACACACACACACACACACACACACACATATATATATATATATATATATATATATATATATATATATATATATATATATATATGCCAGAACTTTATGCCAGTACTTGTAATTATGCCCGATAACACAACAAACTCTTTAAAATAACTGTACTTTGCCAAATGAATCTCTGTAACACAAGAACACTTTGAAATCACTGTACTTTGTGAATAAACTGTGCACGGCACAAGGACCTTTTAAAATGGCTGTACTTTGTGAAATAACTCTGCACAGTGTAAGGAACACTCTGAAATGGCAGCTTTCTGCAAATAAATGCACACAGCACAAGAAACTTTTCAAAACTGCTGTACTTTGACTGCACTCGGCAATATAACTGTACTTTGCACACAACAAACTCTTTGAAATAATTGCACCGTAATAAAGCATGCACTCTGCAAACACTTTGCACACTCAAATACTTCGAACAACTCTAGTTATGCTTTGAATGGCTTTGGTCAATGCAAAATAGTAGTTTGTACCCAAACACATTATTTTACTAATAAACATGCAGTTGCCTTGCTCTCTAAGCTTATTTTGTGCTTTTATTGTACTTGTTATCCCCTTTTTAATCTCTTATCATGCTCACTATACTTTTCTTGTGCTCGTTTTGCTTTAAACAAGCTCGTTATGCAAGCCAAAGGTAATTCTGATCCCCATGTGAATAGTTCTGCTAGTTTTATCACATATTGTGGTTTCAAACATTTAATTTAATTAATAATATAGTTTGTGCCTTTTGTTTGTTTAACAATATGTTTTGTGCTACTTGTTTGATTAATAATGTGTTTTGTGCCTTATGCATGTGTTGTTTCATTTTCTTTACCAAATAAATCATTAGTGTAGTTTTCTTTACCTTTAGCTTGTTTCTGGCTCTTTTTTATTTGACTGTGCTCCGTTTTACTCAACCTGCTTGGTTTGCCTTCACCTTCAACTCTGTACTTCATGACTCAAAGAAGAAGCTCTCTTAATCCTTGTTCTTATACCATGTCACTCGTCTGGTCAGGATAAAACAGACGAACATTCATGGATTCTGTTCAAGCAGCTTTATTAAACATAAACACATCAGAAATGAGGCTTTGTAACTTAAACTTAAATAAACTTATAAACAGACTGACTACCACACTCACACATATTAACACTTTGGCTGTTCTCTCAGAATGGCACTGCTGCCTGCATGTGCTCAGTATTTATATGCACATGCTACATCTGGAAATGCTTCTTAAAGGTACATACACACGCTCTGAGCCACAATGTCTTTTTGGTTACTACTCACTATAGGGCTTTTTTTGGTATATCAACGCTGCTTTTGTTATGCATGTATGTATGTAGGTATGTATGTATGCATTTATTTATTTAGTTTTTATAATAATGATGCAGCACATTTTTGTGAAATAGTTGATTTGAGTGATTTATCAAGTAGATTTATTGCGCTTTTATTTAAATTGCACAAGTCTTCATTCCCAGCGGGTAATATTTAAGCCTACCATAACTTTTTGTAATGTGGAAATTGTTTTTTAATTTTAAATAATGAGTTTACCCATGAATTTCATAATTATCCATTATGACATGTGACTTTCACCAATCTTCTGCATAATGAAGGCATCATGAATCCTACCTCTGGCCTTCTGTACTTCCTTCTTTAAGGTATTACAAAAGTAAATTATGCAGTAGTACACTTCTAAAACAATAGAATCTTGTCAATAGAACTCTTACATTCAAAAAGCTAAAATGCATTAAGTAAAAAATCACTAACCATTTCTGTTGCCTTACACTGATCTACACAGACAAACACACACATACACACATGCACGCAAATGTGCACACACACACACACACACACACACACACACACACACACACACACACACACACAGACACACACACGCGCACACACACACACACACACACACACACAGACACACACACACATAGACACACACATACATGCATGCACGCATGCACACACACACGCACACATGCACAAACACATGCACACACAATGTGTGGAGGGTAGAAAGATACAGGCTTTAATGCAAATACTATTTTCAGAGCTTTGGACATTAATGGCTCAGTAGCATTCTTTGAGATGCAAAACGTGGCATGTGTGGATGGGAAAAGATGGTACCTCTGCGAGATGCCAGCATATTTTTAATGCATGCAGGTATATGGTATATTGTGTGTCTAAATAATTGTAGAACTAGACTGGCACCTGCATCTAAGGATGATAGGAAAGGAGTTCAAAAATATGTATATACACACACACACACACACACACACACACACACACACACACACACACACACACACACACACACACACACACACACACACACACATATATACAGGGATTACTGACCAACAAACAGTCCCACAAAAGATCCAACACTAGAAAAGATGAAATAGTGCAATGATCTTTCATAAAAGTTCCATCACTCAAGTCCAGGTGGTCAAAACATTTATTAAGTCATGTTAATGTACCCAATAGCTTTCATACAACACAGTTCAGGGGAAAATAAAAATCTTTATTTTAAAGAGACACATTCAAGTGGGAGATTAGGAAATCAAAGTCCTTTCTCATTGAACAACAGGGCAATACATTTTTTTACCTTTTCTGATTAAAAGCAACATTATTATAACAATCTTAGAACAATCACTGGCCAATTAAAAATTAATATTACAGCATTAATTTTGCTAACTAAGATCTCCTGCCTCCTCGTTTATAAATTTCCATATTAGACATGATTTCCAATATTTCATAATCAAACTTTCTACAAAGAGCAGAAGTTTCTATACTTCTCTCATGCTGGCAGTTTCTAATATTAGACAGGATGCAAATAATCAAATACATACTGATAAGCAGTAAAGAATCCATCTTGTAATGAAAGTATAGTAGAAATGAAATACACCCACTAACCTTTTTCCTTCTCTATGTGCCTCACACTTCACATTCCTCCATCTGATGCTGTAAAGCATTATTCAAATCATAATATTTTATTTTATGACTGGACAATGATTACAAAACTTCAGATGTATGGACACTTTTTCAGTTGCTTTCAGACATTCTTTACATGCTGTTTCCTTTTGTCTGTGATACAAACAATTTTTATACAGTTGTTTCAAAAATATAATAATTTAAACAATAAATTATCTGGCTACTTCTTGATGAAACAAAAATACAAAATGAACACTGCAAATAATCTTCAGTTATACAGTCTCAATCTCCACTACATTTATCTTCACATTCCCCTGATCCCTTGTATATACTATCATATATTTTACAAAAATCTTGAAACAGTTTATTTTCATCTTCTGCTATATTATGAAACTTATTAATAGTGTCAGTGATATTGATTCAACAGTGTGACATTCCATCTAGATTCTAATAATTTTAAAATGCAAGCTTTTACCATGAAAAGAATAAGCCTAACAATAAGATTAAAATAACTATAAGCATGAAGGACTTTAAAATATCTCCTTCTCACTATCCCGGGAAAAGATTAATTAACCATGCCTATTGGGAACTATTATCTTCTTTAAAATGTGAAACCTCATCAACTTTCGGAATAATTTCTAGGTAACTATAAATGACATCAGTAATATCAGGAATAATCAAGCACCATTCTGTTTTGATCAGCACACATGTACCCTTTTTTGGAAGTGAGGGTGAAACCGAGTGCCATTCAATTCTGTAACATCGCACTGCACATTGCAGTCAGTTCTTGAGTAATTAAATTTATTTACTCAAAGGTGGAATTAATCAAACTCTCTAAAAGCTTAGATAACTTCCTAAGCACCCAGAATGACTTCATCAACCCATAAGCAGGTATAATACCTGCTCTAGAAAAGACCCCGGGCAGGATTCACGAAGCCTCCGTGTAAGAGTTACAAGGCTTACACGGAGGCTGCAGTTAAACAGTGTGACGTCAGCATGTCACACATATGCATGAGGGCATGCTGAATCAGACCTAAGGCTTACACGGTCTGTGGAAGACAGTAGGGGGCATGTCCATAGGCCTAGCCCTGCAAACAGACACGCCCCCAGAAGAGTAAAAGTCCCGAAAGTAAACCCCCACGACAGAGTCTGTGTAAATGTGAATAAACACAACACAACACATGCCCCCACAGACTATGAACATAAAATATATAAATGAACATGTTATATATTTTTTTAAATTGTAAAGATGTTTGCCCGTGAGTGTGCTCGTTTGAGCGGGCGTGCCCGTAGCTTAGCCACAGTTAGCAGTCAGTGGAAAAGCAAATAAGAACTACATATGCAAAGTAAGCCAAGAAGCAATAGTGTAGTGGTAGAAACATTGGCTGAAGAGCAGGCAGTCATGGTTCGAGCCCCCACAACATCAATTTTTATTTTTAGTGAAATAAGCACGAAACAAGTCCCTGACATATATGTACACATATAAAATTATATTTTTTGTAAAATGTAATGAAATGGGCCATTTATTTTGAAGAAATGTGAGATAAAATAAAAAAAAATGCCAGATGTGCCTATAGCTGAGCTACAGTTTAACAAGTTGAGTGCATCTGCCCGTAGGTGAGCAGTGGTTTAACAGGTGCAAAATGAATGCCCGTAGGTGAGCAGTGGTTTAACATGTGCAAAATGGGTGCCCGTAGGTGAGCAGTGGTTTAACAGATGTAAAATGAGTGCCTGTAGGTGAGCAGTGGTTTAACACGCTGAAACTGTGTACCCCTAGCTGAGCTGAGCGTAATATGCGTGCTGACAGCCAAATGACGTGTAAACCAGCTTACTCCATTTGCGCGGAGCTGTGCACCGTGGCAACAAGCTAACTGATGCGCAACGTTGAGCAAGCTGTAACAAAACTGCCTTTACACAGACACGCCTCCTAGCCTGTGTAGACGGTCATAAAATATAAAAAGCAGTGGCCAGGTTCGAACCCAGGATACCATACATCATAGTCAAGGTACTGAACCACTAAGCCATGACAGCTGCACTTAGAACAGCAGTAATAGCAAATATATAGGGATGAATAGAAAGATGAGCATGACAAAGCAGGTTTTGTGAAGCTGATACAATTCCAAAATGGCCAATCACAGATAAATGTGGGAAAAAAGGCATATATAAGCCCCATAGGCTGGAAAACACAGCATAACCGATTGTAGAACCAACTTGCAACCAGAATGTCAGTTGTAGGTGAGGGCAATTGCTTTCGAGCACAGAGGTGGGATGTTGAGGAGTCCAAATATATGGTTTGGCTCCTTGTCCACAATCATGAGGCCCAACTCATGCAGGGCCAGGTCCTGTGGGGAGCATATAGGGCTGAGGCATGGGACCGGTTGGCTCATGATCTTACCAGTGCCACAAGGATACCAAGGACTGGTGAGCAGGTCCGTCACCAACATGCGGACCTGAAGAGATGGAAGCAGGACCAACTGAACTGTTGGATCCAGGAGGCCTGGCAAATCCCCAATGCCCCACTACTGAGTAAGTTACATCTAATTATTTATGTAAGAAATTAACCTAGCTGATATTATGGAGATGTGTATTCCAATATTACTTTATTTATATTACAGCTGCAGGTGTCCGTTCTGCGAACCGTAGAGCCTATGGCAATAGGCTGGTGCGGTTGCGCCACCAGGCAGGTCAGTAATCCTCTCCCTGTAACTGTAAATAAATATAAAAGTATGACAGTTAGCAAAAGAGTGCAGTGTAGTCACTAAGTAATAAAATGTGCAAGTAACAGGGTTTGCAAGTATTGCTTGATTACAAAAGTGTGATGCAGTCTGTAATCCAAACAGAAAAATGAAAAAGTCTGAAATAAAGTCTGAAATAAAGATGTCCCACCTGTAATATAATAGAACATAACCTGCAGCAGGCTGAAAAGTACAATTGCAGAAGCTGAGTAAAACACATGTGTGAAATATATCCCTGTTGAAATACAGAAACATGACAGAATTGAGACTGTTGGAAAGGATTGTAATAACCACAGGTAAACCGTCAATAAAGCCTAGAAGTAAGTACCACCCTGAATTGTAAAAATAAAACAAGTGAGAGAGTGTGAGAAAGAGTTATGAATCCACCAATAAAGTAGTAATAACTCCTGAATAAAGTATACTGCAGTCAGTACAGAATGAAATGAATGTGACAAGCAGAACCAAACTGAAAAATGTGTTGAAAATGTTACTGCAGCTGGAATGTGTATCCCAAAATCTGGATATGTTGCTCTCAGTCTGCAATATGCAGATAGTATGGTTGTGTGAAATACCAAACATCCACAGTTGTCTATAGCTATATAAAGCAAATGTAGCAGGATGATGTAGCCGAACAGAGCCAGATATGAATGTGTATGAATAAAAATGAAAATGTATATTGATGTAGCAGTAACATTCCTATCACCAACTTGAAGTAGTTATCACATAGGAAACTGTAGGTAGAACTGTAGTGTGTATATATCTGCAGCTATTAGAAATGTACAGCATATGTATTGGTATTTGAAGGAGTTAATTAAATTTTCTTCACCCTACCCTATAACCACATATAATCCATTCCACATGAAATTGGTATGTGCAATCACAATTAACACCCCTGGACATTTGTCCTGTTGGGTCATACATATTTGCATGTACGTTGATGCATCTGCCCTGTTCATATATCCAAACCTGATGGCCTGTTGCCATCAGTCAACCCTGCATGTTGTTGGACTGTGTATTGCTGTTAAAATTATGCATGTGCTATGCTTGCTGTTCAATGGTTTGAATATCTGGGTGTTTGGTTAATGGGAATACTAATTCATGGTATTGTATGTTACTAACCCAAACTGTCATGACATAATGCAAAACATAGGATGACAGGGAAGGCGGGTTCCAGCGGACCCACCTTTCCCACCTCAGCTGGTGAGTGCACCTGGCAGTAGTGCCCAGTCCGGACCCTCCTCTGGTGGCCCTGTGCCACCTGCAGGTGGAAGCGCTGCAGGGGATGGGGCTCGTCCCCCCTCTGCAAGTATGGTCGGACAAGAACAACCACTCACCCTCCGTAGCGTCCGGACTGTGGTGCGTAGGGAGATTTAGGAAGCTGTTCTTGGGCCCCTATGCCAGCTTGAGGCACAGGTGGCACAACTAATGTGGGTGCCTGCTGCCCGGCCTACACAGCCCCCAGCACAGTCCTGTCCTGGGCAGTGAAGGCACAGTAGCAACTGCCCATGGGTGTGGATATCAGTTCCACTGTTGCCATCTGTGGGCTCATGGGCTCTAGATATCCAAACATCCGTCCCCGTCAATTGTGTAACCCCCCACATGTGTCATACACCGCCCCTGTATGCGTCTTGTTTGTCTTGTCTGTTGACCTACCCAACCTACCTCCCCAGCTATAACGACTTCCTTTACCTGACATACCACTCTTACCTGGAAAAAAAATAAAGGGCACTCTGTACCCACAAAAAAATTACGCTCCATACATAGCTGCCCATTACGCACACATGTCTGCTGGACATGGAAACTGTCAATTACAATTGGCTGTACAACAAGTATTATTGTTGTCCTCACACCTCTCTCAGGGGTGGAAGGTTTCAAATGTCACACCAAATTACAAACATATGCACAGCTGTTGCTGATGAAGAAATGGGCAGCTATGGACCTTACCTACATCCCTCCTGCAAAACCCGAGCTTGTTTCCCTACTGTCTTACCCTCTTTGTGACCCCTTTTTCACCACTTTCCTGTCTCCCCATTTTCATTTCTTTCAAAGAAAATAGTGTGGGTGTGCACAAGAGTAAGCACTTTTAAGCGGTTGTAAGCGGGTGTGTGTGGAGCGGACCGCCAGTGCGCATGCGGGAGCTCTGTGCAAACCAGCGCTAACCCGGTTACAACTGCTTAAAAGTGCCTTAGTCACTCTGAATGACAAGTCCTGTAGTCTGCTCAAAAGCAAAATAAAATCCCACAGTCACAACTGCAGAATACCAAACAATTTAATGGGTGTACCCCACTGATATCTAGCATTCCATGAGGCAGATAAAAAATGCACCTGAGAGTCTCTGGGCCCTGCTCAGCAGCATACTCAAATACCCTAATAGATGTCAAGGCCCACACCATGGCCAGACCACACTGCATGCAGTAACACCCTAGCAGATATAGCAAGCATTCCAAGGTGTGACTGTACATGGAAAATAGGAAAGCCACAGCAACACACTACAGTCAAGACACCTAGCAGGCATACAAGTAGTGAATGTAAAGGGCAAATATTGAATCCATAGCAACAAAGTGCAAGAACCACTGCTATACACCAGTTACACCACATGTCCCACAGGAAAGCACACACACCCACATTAACAGTAGTAGTAGTCTTAGGTGTCAGTGTACATACACAGTTAGTACAGGAAACTGGAGAAATGAATGGAGAAATGTTAATGTACAACACAGCCGGAAATATGAGAGAGATACTAACCTTTGCACTCACAGAACAGTGTCCACAGCATACCAGCATGGTCCCTGCCCTTAAAATCTGAAAGGGCTACGCCTAACTCACATACCTTTTTCTAGCACTGTCCTGAAATCACAGGGAGAACTGCAATCAGTACACAACTGGCTGCATGCAATTAGCAAATGCTGCTAACAATTGCTGCAGAGGCCATCACATGGACATATGCAGATACCTACAAAAGCATGCTGTACTCCCACTCCACGCATGCAATACTTTCATTGCACCCTGTGGAGGTAGGGAGTAACAAAGAGAGAGAGCGAAAAAAAATAAATAAATAAACATACACAAACAAAACCAGTCAGCAACCACCATTTGAAAGCTGACAACTCGCAAGTGGAGCAGCAGGACATGAAACCAGATGGCAGCACAAGCAGCTGTGACAAACACAGGTAATGTAAAGTGATACTATAAAAGTCTACATACTGTGAACCCTCCATATGTGTCATTGGCCTGTATCCATATGTATATGAAGATGTGCAAAGGGCAGGGAACATACAGCAACTATCAGTGAAGGCTGTACATACATATGTATGTGAGGGCATCTATGTGCACATATCAATGTAGGTTGAATGTAGGTTGTAGTGCAATGTACAGAGTAGGTTTCACAGTTATGTATGTTTAGCAGTATGTTAGTGTGTGTATACAGTTTTGTAAACAAACATGTTGATATACCTATCTATCATATGGATACGTATGTATGTCAATATATGTATGCATGTATATTTATATATATATATATATATATATATATATATATATATATATATAATATGCATATATGTATACATACATAGAGAGGGATGTAGGAATACATAGACAGATGTAGATAGATAGAATATGCACACACATATATATGTAATACACACATACAGATATAGATATATGTAGATACAAATACATAGACAGACAGATCTGACTATCTACAGGTATGACTGTATATGACGATCTCACACTCCCCTGTCCCACCCCCTCTGTCACTCTCACCCCCTCTCTGTCACACACACCCCCCCTCTCCATATCTACAGCAATATATGTACATCTATATATATATATATATCTATATATATATATATATATATATATATATATATATATGTATACAGACATATATATATATATATATATATATATATATATATATATATATATATATATATATATATATAGAGATGTATATATATATATATATATATATATATATATATATTCTGAGTGAGGCACATGTGTACAGATGTATTGCAACAGGTGCCTGGTGACAAAGGCATGGAGTGAACACCAGTGTCAAAACTGGAGTACCATACCCCATTTCAAATCACCTACACCAGTAACCACCAGATATGTGATTGGCTGCCCACCACTGCATGTGTCAAGGGTGAACAGGGTCATTAATGTGTACAATAGTCCCCCCAATGATATTCACAGTGGCACACTATTCCTGGAACACCTGCACATGGTATGTGTCAGCAGACATGATATGTCAGCTATGGACATGTAGGTCAGTGTACCCCTCCACACCACACAATGGCTGCCACGGTATGTACCTCACATTACAGCTACAGATATGGAGGAGGACACAGTGACATGTACAACGCTGTGACAATGCACTCAAACACATTATCATTGCACAGTGACTGACAACAACACAGAGTACACACATACTACCCACATAGAGGTTACCAGTCCTGGATTTACATACTTAAGTCACACCCATGACAGATGTCCATCAACCATAGTAACACCTCACACCATCCACAACCTAAATGACTGCTGTGTGTCGTCCGTGACACTGCAATAGAGAGCACATGGTGGAGGTACAGGTTCCTACCCACAGATAAGACATACCCTGCAATAAACCACACAGCGTTAAGAAGCAAGACTCCCCATGAGTACATGTCACACATACCCCTGCTGAATGTTAGTCAGATAGGTAATATGCCATATGAGTCACCCTGTGTAACTGTTTGACAGGAGCAAGTACCATCACATCACATGTCTCACAATGGTCAGGGTAGCAGAACAGTATGCCGCTGTAGTCCCAGGGGCAATAGCATATTGTATTGTATTGTATTGTATTGTAATGTATTGTATTGTGTTGTATTGTATTGGTATGTAGAGATGCCTCCTTCGTGGAGTGGAACCACTGCTGCTGTGCGCCAGTGTACTGGTACATACCCTGTAGTCAGGCTAGTGTTACATACCACTTCTATATGTGTGTTTAGCTCCTCTTAAAGTTCATGTAGCATGCAACCGGGGATACCATCAGGTCCCATTCATGTTGTGTATTCTGCTTTTCTGAGGGCGGCTCTCACCTGGACATCTGTGATAACAGGGAGGTTACAGTCAGCTGGGATAAGTACATCTTATTTTGGGGGAGAGGGAGGGAGGAAACCTGCACTGAACCTGTCTGCCACAATGTTGCCAATATCTCTGGGTTCAGTGAATTATTTGATGTTGTGTACTAACTATGAGCATACTGGAGGGTTTCTGACCAGGTTGCTAACATAACTGAAGAAGGTCTTGTGGTTATCTGTAGTGTCCCTGTTGATTTCCCTCTCAAAGTTGCCCATGGATGTTTGTATGAGAGAAAATAGCTCCTTACTAGTGCTGATCAGACATGCCTTCCCTTTATGGAATTATGCTCTGTCTTGCAGTAGCTTCCATCTTTTGTTATACAATCTGTCTATGGCTGGGGTCCACCAGAAAGGATGCTGTCCCTTTGTGGAGAGTGTCTTGGTCTTATATGGGATTGCATGATCCATGCATTCTCAGAGATGTCCGTAGAAATAATTTGTGAAGGGGTCAGCATTGTGGGTTGTGTCTTCCACTGGCCCAGTGGGCTGAAAGGATACATGTCACTGTTACAAAGTGTAAAGTTTGCATTTGAAATGTTATTCACTGTAGACGTTTGTGCTGGTGGTGGAGGTGGGATATGTATATCCAGGGCAATTAGTTTGTGGTCAGCTCACAGTAGTTGATGATGTACCCCATACAGTACCTCGATACAAACCCCAGAGTGAGGAGATGCTTTGGACCTGAATCAGTGTTCAGACTGCAGGGGTTTGGTAGTATGTCGCATGGGATGTGCCAGGTACTGTTGCACAGTTGTTGGCTGAGCACTGATACCTGGCCATTTACATGTGTATCCACCAATAGACAGACAGATGCTATATATGTAAGATAAGTTGTATCACAACAGTCGAGTAGCATGTGTAGTATGTGTGCCAAATTCTGCTGACATATTTTGCTGATATCATGTTATTTCCTTTTTCAGGACCATGGCTCACCAGTGCAATCCAGCTTACTCTGCAGCTGAGGATGAGGAGATACACCAGAGCCTGGTGTGGGATTATGCAATACTCTTTTCCTGCACCAGCCAGAATCAGCAGGAGAGGGCTGCACTGTGGCAAGACCTGGTCCATCGGGTAAATGACATAGGCACGCATAATAGGACATATGAGCAGGTACGACATCACTGCAGTGATTTAATCAGAAATGTCCATCAGCGTGCATCGGATATCCACAGGCAACAGGTTGCCACAGGTGGTGGGGTGGCTACACATCCCCCACTCACCAGACTGGAGGGACTACTCATAAGTGTTGTGGCTCCAGCCCGCCAACAACAACAACAGCAGCAGACCTGCATTATGATGGAGGCTGGAGCCACGCAGCAGCAATACTACGAGCATGCAGGTAATATGCCATATGTATAGTTGACTGTTGTGTACACTGATAGTTAATGCATGTGTGAGGTGTGTCCTTGGTTTGTAGCTGTCATCATAGTATTTAATGTGGAAGTGTGATATTCTCAATATCAGCAGCTGACCTGTGAAAGGCGGCTGTTGTACTACTGACCTGAATCATACTCAGTAACAATGGCACAGTTGTGCACACTGACATTAATTTCCTCACTTCTGCAGGACCCTCTGGTGTAACAGCAATGCAGCCTATCCATGCTGGTGAGTGTGTATTAACAATACCTTTAATAGTCTTGATAGTAATAGTAATATTAGGCTCACTGAGTAGTGCTCTGTGTATGCAGGCAGGTGTGTCTGTGTCTGTGTGTTGATATCTCACATACTGAGTAGTGTGCAAGTGTGCAACTGTGTGCATGTGTGCATGTGTGCACCTGTGCATGTGTGCATGTGTGCACCTGTGCATGTGTGCATGTGTGCATGTGTGGAAGTGTGCATGTGTGTACCTGTGCATGTGTGCATGTGTGCATCACTGGTAACATTGTGTAGACATTGTAAACTGTGTTTCCTGTTTCCCTCCCACAGGTTCTGGTGCTGCTCTGGTGTCATGTAGCAGGGAACCTGAATCAGGTGCCATGGGTACTGATAATGATGACATCTGTGTAATGGCACAGGAAGGTATGCTGGGGTCCATCATTGGTCAGCCAATTGACAGTACACAGCTGTCAACCCCATCAATGCACACAGTTATCCTGCCAATACACCCTTTGTCACCAATGTCCCTAGGTGATGGACAGGATACAGTGGGCATTGACCAGGGTAATGTGGTATCTATGGCACATGCTTCCCCACACAGCAGCCATGGGCATGGCCCTGAGATGGTACCACACAGACAGATGTCCAGGGGTTCTCGTGGGAGCATCCATGGGCATACTGCCCCTGTCAGACGTGCCCACAGAGGTCTTACAACCTCAGCTATGTTTCGGGCTGTCATGCAGGCACAGTCACGTATGCAATGGTACACCAGACAGGGTCTGGGGGAGCTGACAGCATGTCGCACAGCCATGACTGATAGTATGCGTGACATTGCGGCTGCCATCCGTAATTTCACCGATGTCATAGACAGACGTTGTGGGGACATATTAGACCGGTTCCACAACTACATGTCCATAAGCCAGGGTGATGGTGGACGGTTGAGGCGTCGACGTGGGCGTATGCCAGCAAAAGCAGCAGCTGGCAGCCGTCGTGGACGACAACAGGGCCGCGGCTGCCCCGATAGTGCTAGCAGCAGCCCCAGCAATGCTGGGTCTGTGCTGTCATCAGACCGCCCCAGGAGACCACGTGCATGTGGCTCTGGACAGGCCCAACAGGGATCTATGTCCAGTCAATAAACACCTGCTTCTGATGACAGTACTCAGTCTGGATTGGTACCGGATACGGTCCGTAGCACCCCTGCAAGGCACAGGTACCGTGTCCATGGCCACAGACACTGATCTGTATGACCTGGCAGGTACAGTCTGTGGCTGTCCACAAGCACCAGTATATGGCAGCCATGAGGTGGAACTGTGTGCATCCATACACACATGTGAATTGACAACACCTAGGGCTACCACATACACGCACACACTGCATCAACATTGCCCCACCTTGTACTGCAGTCCCTCACCAACACACATACACATACATGTCAATTGGTGGTATCGGTGGCAGACTCAGGCATACCAAGTTCACACCCTGTGCATATGATGAAACTGTGCCACCTCCTGCAATCTGTAACATCAGTGCAGGTACAGGTTAACATGTTGCTGATGCACAGGGTGACTACATAGACATGTAGTAATAGTATCATGCTGTTAACAGTACTGTGTGCTGATATAATTGTGGGTATATCCCAGCATGCCTGATGCAGTAAGGGTATGATTGTCTTGTACTGTTGTCTACACCCATGGTAAGTACCATAGTCTATCATTTGCACATGTTGGCATACTGGTGGTGAGGATGTCAACAGAAGGCTACATACATAGGTAGCACAGGGGATAAGGTAATGAAAGTATTGATACGCAATGATGGACATGTAAACTACAAGTGGCATGTTGCCCACATTGGACTCTGCAATGCGGATGTTTAGGATGTTGATATGTGTGCAGTACTACACGACTGGTACAGGACACACAGGAGCACCCTAGCCCTGCAAGCTCACATCTCATACCATGCTAGACAGCCCCAACACACAAAACTAACTGTCACAGGAGGGAGAGTCCCCTTACATGTCAGTGATACTGTGGTGGCAGGACAGGTAGCATACATCCTACTAAGTATGGAACCACTGAGTGAATGCTCAGTGTCTGTTATTTGACATGTATATTACTGCAGGTATGAGCACCTTTGTTTCCATCCAGTTATTGTACATCCTGATGGTACATGGTCTGTACACTTGTGTGCGCTGAGACTGGACCCTAGCCATCTGACCTGTGTATTTCCATGTACATGTGTATAGTGCCTGCATATTTGCACTGTTACCTACTGGAAGTGGTACAGCTTGTTTGTTGTACAATGGACTACATGCAGCCCTGCTTACTGTAGCTTTGTTTGCATGCATGTTTGCTTGCAGTTACCCTGGAACACTGATCCCACCTGCAATGCAGAGTTAAAGAGCTTCTGTGGACTCCTAGTGACATCTGCATAGCTTACTATATGTATGTCCATGTCTCACTTGACAGAACGTCAATGTTTGTCCTGTTCACATGTACGTTGCCTGTGACACATTGCATATGATTTACCTGGCATTTGTCCACGTGAGCAGTCATATATGGCAATGCTAACTAATCACAGGCACTACACCCTCACATACTCACCTTCTGTTGAACCACCTGCTTCGCTAGGGGCGCCTTGCACCTGTAACCCCTGGGCTTTCGGTTACTGGCAAAGGCTCTTGCTACCCACATAGTGCCTTTTTTAGGCAAGGCTCAAAGGACAAACCCACCTCCATAGGTATCACAAGGGATAAGAAACTAAGAGTAATGCTACTCAACGCCAGAAGTCTAAACCTCAAGATGCACACACTCGAAACTCTCCTTAGCATGGAGAACATCGATATCTGTGCAGTAACAGAGACCTGGTTCAGGGCTCCTGAGAGCACACCAGCACTACCAGGTTATACCTCATACCATGCTTTTCGGCCCCAAAACGTGGACTGAACCACAAAAAGAGGGTGAGTATCGATATTCATCAAAGATACCCACATCTCCAGGTTGGTGGCAAAGCACGAAGCATCAGAGACTATCCATGTGCAACTAACAGTGGGTAAAACTGCCTTCCAGTTTATAGCCTGCTACAGACCACCCTCCCAAACCCAGGAACCCCACTCGGCCTTCCTGAGAACACTGGAAAATATGAAGGTCTCTCCAAACACAATTATAATGGGCGACTTCAACTACACAAACATAGACTGGGAGCATTACTCTAGCTCCAACAACCTAGCCCAAAGGTTCCTAGAATTTATAAACTCAAATGTTATGGAACAACTTGTTACCACTCCCACAAGAGGGGAATACATACTGGACCTGATCACCACCAACATGGGGACTCTATGCTCCAGGCCAGAAGTGTATCCCTCACTTGTAAGATCAGACCATAAACTAATCTCACTGGATATTCACATCCCGACCCCACCCCCTGCACAGAAAACCACAGTGAAAAACTTCTCTAAAGTAAATTTCACACTCCTCAAAACTGAGGTGGAATCCTTCAAAGCCCCCGGGCCTGTGGAAAGTACAGCCCAGACTGCAGAATCCTTTATAAACGCATTCTATGAACACCTTCAGGAATGCATGGATCATGCGATCCCAAATAAAACCAAGACCCAATCCTCCAAAGACAGACTTCCTGTCTGGTGGACCCCAGCCATAAACAAACTATACAATAGAAGAAGGAAGCTACTAAATGATAGAGCAAAATCCCAAAAAGGGAAGGCATCACTGATCAGTATTAGCAAAAAACTACGGGCACTCATACAATTGTCTAAGGCCAGCTTCGAGAGGAACATTGCACAGGACACTAAGGATAATCACAATGCTTTCTTTAGTTATGTTAGTAACCTGGGTGATAATTCCCAGATATGCTCAGAATTAGTCCAAAATGACAAAAAATACACCGAACCCACAGACATTGCCAACATCCTAGCTGACAGGTTCAGCGCAAAATTCTCCCCCCCTCCACACCAAAAGGGCAAATATCTATCCCAGCAGAGTGCTGGCCCCCTGACATCTCAGATTCTCAGGTAAGAGCCATCCTCTCCAAAGAAGGAAACACCGCATCAATGGAACCAGACGGTGTCCCGAGCTGTGTTCTACATGAACTCCAAGAAGAGCTAAACCCAAACATAACACTAATGTTCAATCTCAGCCTTACTACAGGATATGTGCCCAAAGAGTGGCGTATAGCAACAGTGGTCCCTCTCCATAAAGGCAGTGCCTCAACGGATCCTGGAAACTATCACCCCATAAGCCTGACTAGCTTGGTCTGCAAAGCTATGGAAAGGATCATCATGGACCTCATAAATAAAGATATTGGGGACCTACAGACACTGTATCCTACCCAGTTCGGCTTTGTTAAGGGCAGATCCTGCCTCTTAAACCTGGTAGATTTCTTTGAAACAGTCACCAAGGCCATTGATGAGGGGAAGGTGGTCCACACAGCCTACCTGGACCTTGCAAAAGCCTTCTATACAATATCCCACTTGGGCATTATAGATAAGCTCACCAGCTTAAATATAAACCCCTATGTCACTAGATGGATTGCAAACTGGCTCAAGGACAGAACCCACATGGTTAGAATTGCTGGAGCCATGTCAGACTCCAAACCAGTTACAAGTGGTGTCCCACAAGGCTCAGTCCTGGGACCTCTCTTGTTTGGTATATATTTCTCGGAGGTACAGGCCAACATGGAAGGACTGTGGCCAACCAAGTTCGCAGATGACTGCAAACTGGGCGCCATAATCGACTCTCCAGCCGACACAAGCATCCTCCAAAAGGGCCTCATAGAAACATACAACTGGTGCCAGAGCCATGGCCTCAAGCTAAATGCCAGAAAGTGTATCGTCATCCCCTTTGGCAAAACAAAGTGCCCACAAATTGCCACATAGGTGGTATTCCATTAAGTACAGAAGAAGTAATTAGGTACCTGGGGACCCAAGTTGATAGCAATCTCTCATTTGACAACCACGTGGCCAAAGTGGTTAGAAAAACATTTTATATAGCCCGCCTAATCATGAAGGGATTCACATCTAGATCAGGGGAGGTCATCGTGCTTCTTTACCCATCCCTCATCAGGCCCATAATTTAGTACAATGCCCCTTTTGGGATGTACCTTACCAGACACCTGCAGAAACTGGAAAGACCCCAAAAGTACCTCACCAAGAGGATCAAAGGGCTCACACAGATGCCATATGCTGCCCGGTTAAAGAAACTCCAGCTCTAGTCAGTGGCATACCGCCTGTTCAGAGGTGATCTGTGCCTGATGTATAAAGCCATGTCCAACCCGGAATTAATGGACATGCTGCACCTCAGACAATCCAAATCCCATCGAGCTATGCACTCAAGAGACTTGAACCTCAGCACTGAAATAAATAGGACATGCTGGAGGGACAGATTCATAACCCAGAGGCTCCCTTCACTCTGGAATAAAATCCCAGTCCAGGTTAGGCAGAGCCCCTCATTGACTCTCTTCAAGAGGAATCTTGATGAGTGGATGGGTGATCGTAGGTTTACCCCGGGTATCACTTCTGTGTCACTGTTAGACAAAGGCACAGTATACTAACCTCGGAAAAGGGCATAGCAAAATAAATTTAAAATGGGTGGCGAAAGCCAAACAAATTCTGGCTCGGCTTATAAATGCCCTAGGGAAGATAGCCTAATATGAACCTATGAACCTATGAACCTATGTACCCTGTTCCCCATTGGCCCTATGTGCTGTTAATCACCATGGCAATCACAATACTATGGTAGCATGTGCAAAGGTCACTTGTCAGTCACCTCTATGGTACAGTTGTGGAATATGTGGGTCATGTGGCAATATCACAGCTGCCACATGTACACAGTCAACCCTCTCCTTTACACATGGATGTACAACACATGTATGAGATGCAACCATATAGCCAAATTGGGGACTAAGCACTCTGAACCCAGTACTGGCATAACCTGTCAGGTGGCATGACATACTACAGTGATTACAATACCAGTCTGATGTAGACCTACACTGACAGCAATCCAAGCACGTGAACACACTGGGCCATTTGTGGAGCCTCAGAATAGCATCCTGCCTGAGCAGCAGACACCTCTGCAGCTGGCACACAGGCATACGTTAAGCTGGAACACAGCATGTGCAACACATAGCACACAAATCCTGTGTGCCAAACAGTCACAGCCTGTACGGCTAGACAACACACCTGCTACAGTTGTGTTAGGTACCTTTATTGTCCGGTACAGTGAGGTCCCACTCACCAGGCTGGACAAGGTGAAGGTCACGATGATATGCCCATGGGGCACTATGGTCCACCACATAACACAAGCATACAGGTCAGTCAGAGGCATGGACACATATGATTCAGTCATGCATTATTGTAAACAACAACCCACACACATGGGCATTCTGTGTGACAAAAACACATCTGGCATGTGGGGAATTCAAAGCCATAACTAACTGTGCTATGAGAGTAGTGAGAGACGCAGTAGCAGAGTGTGCTATTTGCATTACTGGGGGATTTGCCCTCTTCCACTGTACTTGTAGGGTGCTGACATCATCTCTGTGTAGAGATTGGAATATGCAGCAGCTGGTGTGTTGTACTGATTGGCAAAAGGGTCAGTTCTCTCACATATGTAATTGTACACTCCCTACTTCCACCCCCCCACACAATTGCCATTTGCAGGATTCAAACCCCTACCTAACTATGTTATGACACTTAAGATAGCCGCATTAGCAGAGTGCGCTATTCGCATTACTGGCAGGTTTTTATTCTCCTGCTATACTTATAGGGTGCTGACATCATCAGTGTTTAGAAAGGGGAGTGTGCATCCTGTAGTGTGTTCTCCTAGTTGCCAAAAGGGACATTTCCCTCACACAGAATTGCACACACACTAACCCCCCTCACCCAAACACACACACTTACAGGATTCCACCCCCTACCTCAGTATGTTATGACACTCTAGACGGACACAGTAGCAGAGTACACTATTCGCATTACTGGGAGGTTTTTCTTCTCCTGCTGTACTTATAGGGCATTACTGGGAGGTTTTTCTTCTCCTGCTGTACTTATAGGGTGCTGACATCATCAGTGTTTAGAAAGGGAAATGTGCATCCTGTAGTGTGTTCTCCTAGTTGCCAAAAGGGACATTTCCCTCACACAGAATTACACACACACTAACCCCCCTCCACACACACTGAGCATTTGCAGGATTCAAACCCCTACCTAACTATGTTATGACATTCGAGACGGACACATTAGCGAAGTGCGTTATTCGCATTACTGGAATGTTTTCCTTTTCCTGCTGTACTTATAGGGTGCTGACATCATCAGTGTTTAGAAAGGGGAATGTGCATCCTGTAGTGTGTTTTCCCAGTTGCCAAAACGGACATTTCTTCACACAGACTTGCACACACACACCAACCTCGCTCATCCACACACACACTGAGCATTTGCAGGATTCAAACCCCTACCTAACTATAGTTTGACACTTGAAGGAAAAGCATTAGCAGAGCACACTATCCGAGTTACTTGGCAGCTGCTCTGCACCTGCAGTATTTATAGGGTGCTGACATCATTATATCTACAGAGGTATGTACATCTAATACTACCTGTCAGGTGGGAGATAGCATATATATGCATTTGCAGCCACCTACTTCAGGGTCAGATATGCACATCGCACTGGCAGGTTATGTACTATACCATGCTTTGTGACCACAGGACCTGTAGCACACAACAAAACCAGTTTGGACCACCCCTCCCACATCCAGGACACACACTTTGCTTCCCTGGGAACAGTGCCAAGGTATGCAGGTGTTCACATACACCATTCCAGTTGTTAACATCAGGTACAGGTATATTGTGTGTGGGAACTACTCAGGCCTCTACAACATTACCCTACAGCCACTACCATTTGTGAGTCCATGTGCTATGGCAGAACCACTCACCACAGCCACAAGGGGAAATACATATTGCACCTGATCATCTGCAACATGGGTACTCACTGTTCCACACCAGAGGTAGACCACCATTGTTGATATCTGACCATACCCACCTTTCCCTGGACATCCATATCCCATCCCACCCCCAGGCAAGTTTGTCAATGCAAACAAAGTTTATTTATCAAAAGCAGACTTTACACTTGTAAAGACTGGGGTGGAAGACTTCAAAGGACCCATGCTGGGGGAGTATACAGTCCACTCTGCATATTCCTTGACAATTGCATTCTATGAGCATCTTGAAGGTTTGCATTGATCATGCTATCCCAAGTATACCCATGACTACTCCACAACAGGACACCTGTCCGGTGTACACCAGCCATATATGGGCTGTCCAACAGACAGAGTGAGCTAATACATTGCAGAGCAGTAGCCCACAGAGGAAGGACATCTCTGAACAGTACTGGCACGACACTTCAATCCCTCATAATCATAACAACAAAGTGTTGACAGTGAAATTGCCCAGACGATGCAGATAAGGCTTCCCTCAGTCTGTTACTGATGCCCACTTACTGTTAGAGGTCCTCACCAACCCTCTTCCAGCACACACCAACAACATGGATGTGGCTTAGCAAATTCAACCCCTGGGATCTCCACTGTGTCCCTGCTTGACAGAGGCACAGCACACTAGCCTCACACGGTGCCTTATGTGACCTACTTTACAATGGCACAGTAGCCTACTGTACTGGGGAGGCAGACGCCAAGCACACTCTGGCTAAGCTGTCATTCTCTAGGGCAAACAGCCTAGTGTTGACCTCTACACCCATACGTTTAATTGTCAGATGCACAATATTTGTTGCTGATAGACTGTTTGCAGGTCTTTATTGCCATAGCATTCCCTGTTTCTATGAACAACTTGTGTATCTGTGGAAGATATTTGAATATGAGAGGGATCCACTATATCACGTATGTCTCTGTAGTCATTTAACTGTGTGCACTGGGCAGATTGCTGTAATGTGGTTGGTTCCTGGAATAACACGTACAAATACCAGATATGTGTGCCCAACTGCTGAACTGAGATTTGGCCTAAGTGTGTGAGCATGCCCAGTTCAGGCTTTCCATGGCATGTTGTCTGACATATGTCTCATTTATCAAAGTCTTGTGAGCATGCCCAGTGTGAGCTTTCCATATGTTGAACTCTGCAGCCCACCACATTTGTGGATGAGTGTGAACTTCAACACTATCTCACATTTATGGTTGTGTGTTGTGTGTCATGTTGTGTAGTTATTGTCCAACTGCTTTGTGTCTGAACACAACAGGGATTATACTGTGCCTGCTGGGTTTGCATGGGATACTTTGCATACAGTTGTCAACATCCTTTCATACTGACCTAACACTGTAGTACCGTATAGTGTACTGGTTCAGTACTTTCACTGTGGTGGACAGTATCCTGGGCTTTAGTCCTATCACTGCTTTACATTTTCATAGTGAGCACAACAGCCTGGTTAGGGGGCAGTTGTGCACATCTGACCATGTTGCATTATGTTCAGATATGAACTACTTAAACCAGGCTTGTCCAACATTGGTAGTGTATTCCACAACATAGGTGTACATTGGCAAACACTAGCGATGTGCCCTAGGCTATTTCTAATGCTAGTCGGAGAGTGTGTTTGTCCTTCGACGCACATTGTAAGTGGAGTTTGCCATGACATATGTCATGGTTAGTATACTGTGCCTCTGTCTACCCATGACATAACAGTGATACCCAGGGTAAACCTACCATCTCCCATCTACTCATCAAGATTCCTCTTGAGGAGAGTTGAAGAGTGACTCTCTGGCTAACCTGTACTGGGAGTTTACTCAAGAGTGGGGGTGGCTTCTGTGTTATGGATCATTCAGTACAGCTTGTCCTATGTATGTCAGTGCTGGGGTTCAGGTCTATCATGTGCATAGCTCAATGCCATTCAGATTGTACAAGGTGCAGCATGTTCATTGATTCCAGCTTGGACATGGCTTTATACGTCAGGCACAGCTTGCCTCTGGGTGGGCAGTATGGCAGTGTGTGGAGCTGCAGTTTGTTTAATCAGGCAACACATGGCATCTGTTCAAGCTCTTTGATACTCCTGGTGAGGTACTTTTGGGGACTTTACAGTTGATGGAGGTGTCTGCTGAGGTACATCCCACAGGGGCTATTGTAGTCAATTGCAACGCTGATGAAGGATGACTGCAGAGCCACAATGACCTCCCCTTATCTAGACCTGACAACCTTCATGATTAGGTGGGTATATGGTATGTTTCTGTAACCACTACAGCCACATGCTTGTCCGATGCAGGATATCTATCAACTTGTGCCCCCAGGTCTCTCATTACATGTTAAGTACTTAATGGGTTAACACCTATGTGGTAATTGGTGGGCACTTACTGTATATCCACAGGGGTTGACTATACACTTTTCTGCAATTAGCTTGCTAACATGGCTCTGGCACCAGTTGTCTGTTTCTATGTGTCCCTTTTGATGGCTGCAGCATGTCTGACCATGTCGGTTCTGTCCTTGGTCTGGTGTGCAACCCCTCTACTGACATAGGGGTTTATATTTAAGCTGGTGAGCTTATCTATAATGAACACGTGGGGCATTGTATGGAAGCTTTTGCAAGGTCCAGCTATGCTGTGTGGACCACATTGCCCTCATCAATAACCTTAATGACTGTTTCAAATGAGTCAAACATGTTTAAGGGGCAGGATCTGCACTTAAGAAAGCCACACTGGGTAGGGTCCAGTGTCAGTAGGTCCCCAATATCTTTATGTCTGCGGTACATTCTGATCCTTTCCATAGCTGTGCAGACCAAGCTTGTCAGGATTCTGGGGTGGAAGTTTGCAGTATCCATTCAGGCAACACCTTTGTTGAGAAGGACCACTGTTGTTGTACACTGCTCTTTGGGTACATATCCTGTGGTAAGGCTGACATTGAGCAGTAGTGTGATTTGGCATTCCATTCTTCTTGGAGTCCATGTTGGAATCAGCCCAGGACACCATCTCATACCATTGCTGCTGTGTGTCTTGCTTTGTCGATGCTGGCTGTTACCTCAGCATCTGCAATGTCAGGGAGCCAGCAGTCTGCTGGGATTGATATTTTGCATTCTTGGGGGGGGGGGGGGGGGTTGCACTGCACCTGTCAGGTTGGATGTTGGCAATATGTGTGTGTGTTTGGTATGTTGTTTGTAATATTTGAGTGATTCAGAGCATATCTGTGAATTCCCAACAAGGTTCCTACCATCAGTTAAGAAAGCCTTCTGATTATCCTTAGTATCCTGTACAATTTGTATCTTCATATGTTCATAGGTTCATACTAGGCTATCCACCCTAGGGCATTTATAAGCCTAGCCAGAGTGTGTGTGGCTTTCGCCACAACTTGCTATGTGAATATTATGGCCATTTATGATTTACTTTACTGTGCCTCTGTCTGGACGTGACACAGTGAAGACCCCAGTGTACATCTACGATCATCCATCCACTTGGCAAGATTCCTGTTGAAGAGTGTCAGTGAGGGGCTCTGCCTAACATGGAGTGGGATTCTGTTCCAGGGTGTAGGGAGCCTCAGGGTTATGTATCTGTCCCTCCAGCACATTCTATTTCATTATGTGTTGAGGTTGACATCTCTCACTCTCACAGCTCCAATGGCTTTGGGTTTTCTGGGGTGAAGCATGTCCATTACTCCTGTGTTGGACATGGCCTTGTACAACAGGCATACAACACCTCTGTGTAGGCAGTATGTGACTGCATTCAGCTGGGGTGTCTACAGCCAGGCAGCATATGACATATTTGAGACCCTTTATCCTCTTGGTGAGGTACCTTTGAGGTCTTTCTAACTGCTGCAGGTGTCAGGTAAGGTACATCCCAAATGAGGCATTTTACTAGATTATGGGTCTGATAAGAGAACAGTATAGGGGCACAATGACCTCTGTTGACGTAGATGTGAATCCTTTCATGATACGGTGTTCAATATAGACAGTCTTCCTAGCCACATTGGGAATGTGCGTGTCACATAACAGGTTACTGTCCACATGTGTCCCTAGGTCCCTGATTACTCCTTCCATACATAACGGTTTACAACCTATGTGGTAATTTGTGAGTACCTTGTTTGGTATTTGGTGGGACATTCATACTGTCCAGTGTCTTCAGGATGTCTGGGTGGGGTTCCTGTGTGTGAGAGTGTGGTCTGTAGCATGCTACAGACTGTACAGCAGTTTTGCCTATGGTTAGTTGCACATGGGTGGTCTCTGATGCTTCGTGCATTGTCAGTTACCTGGACATATGGGTGTCTGTGCTGAATATCGATACTCCCACTCCTTTCATGTTTTGGTCCAGGTTTTGGGGCCATAACTCTTGATATGAGGTATAACCTGGTAGTGCTGGTGTGCTGTCAGGAGGCTTGCTGCAGGTTTCTGTCACTGCATGGAAATCAATGTTCTCCATACTGGGGAGGGCCTCGGGAGCATGCATATTGAGGTTTACATGTCTGGCATTGGTCAGCATTACCTTTCTGTTTCTTTCCACTTATGTTTTCTAGGGTGGTGGGTTAGTCTTTTCAGCCTTGCCTACGAAAGGCTCTATGGATATCCAATATCCAGACGCCCAGGGGTAACAGGTGCAAGCCATCCCTGGAACAGCAGCATGGCTTGTTAAGCATGACATCCCAAGAGACAGACATTGGATCCCCTTGGAATGACACCAGTACTTGTGCCACTTGTTAAAGCTGATCATTCTGTGTTTGTACTGTGGCATCATTCTTGGTGAGGGTAGGATGCTGCAAACGGTCAGTGTCATACCGGCCTGGACTACATAATTGGAGAGCTCGTCTATGTCTCTTTTCATGTAGTCCAGGGAGGTATATCTCAGGTCATTCACGCCAGCATGGACAATGACTGCATCATATTTCTGCTTGCTTTGGGGTGACCTGCATACTTGTGTTATGTGGCGTATTGTAGCAGCCTACAGGCAGCTTACTGTACCCTTTCCCTTGTTCAGTCTGGTGAGCGGGACAGCAGTGTGTCTGTCTATGGAGTCACCTATTACAACTGTATCAGGCATGTTGTTTCTCCTTCTGGCCTGTGACTGTTTGGCACACCAGCTTTGTGTACTATGTGTTGCATGTGCTATGTCTGGAGGTTGTAGTTGCTTGGGTGTCTGCTTTGGAGGCCTCTGTTGGTGTGGTGTGTTTGTAATTAGGGCCTCTAGGAATGTTTTTCTGTGTTTGTCTTTGGTTCACAGTTGTGATAGGTCTATGTGGGACTGGGTTTGTGGTGTGTGTGGTTACCTTCTCCTCCTGACTAGTTTTGACAGTACTGAGTTGAGGGAGCTCAGCCTCCGGTTTGGATAAATGGTTGCATCTCTCACATATATTTGTATTTCTTGGGGGGAGTTCAGGGTTGTCTGTGTACTTGGGGCAGGTGTAACATTGTCTCAAGATTCACAGATTCAACTTGTTGTAGCTGGCTTTAGTGAATTGTATGTGTGGACATATTTTATTGCCATACTACTGATCAGTGATTACTTCCCTTTTTATGTTTGCTGTATCATGTAGCAGCTTCCTCATTTTCTTGCATGGTTTGGTAATGGCTGGAGTCCACCATGCCAGATGCCTGCATGTATGGCATTGTGTCTTGGTTTTATTTGGGATTGCATAATCCAAGCATTCCTGGCAGTGTTCATGGAATGCCTGTATAACAGGTTCTATGGTGTGGCCCATATTTTGCACCTGCACAAGGCCTTTAATGGATTCCACATCAGTTTGGAGGAGTGCAACTTTTGCTTTACACATGTTTTTCACTGTGGTTTTCTGGCCAGGGACTGTGGTCAGGATGTGTATATCCAGTGTGATTACTCTATGGTCTGGTCTTACCAATGAGGGATACACTTCTCATCTTGCCATCCAGTGCCCATGTTGCTGATTATCACATCCAGTATGCTTACCCCTCTTGTGGGAGTGGTACGTTGTTCCTGCGCATTTTGGTTTATGGATTCTAGGAACTTTTGTCCTACAGTGTTGGAGCTAGTATAATTCTCCCAGTCTATGTCTGGGTATTTGCAGTCACACAATATAATGGGGATTGGAGGGCTTGATATATTCATGTATTCCAACGTAGGCCAGGTGCAGTTCCTGGTGTTAGGATGGTAGTCTCTAGCAGGCTATAAACTGGGAGGCAGTTTTAGCCACTGTTATTTGGCCATGGCTAGTCCATGCTGCTTCTTGTTGTGGTACCAACATGGGGGTGTGGTTATCCTTGACAATTATTGCTAGTCACCCTCCTTTTGTAGCTTGTTCCATGTTTTGAGGCTGTACAGCACAGTATGAGGTGTAACCTGGTAGTGTTACGGTGCTGTTGTGAGCCTTGACCCAGTTTTCTATTACAGGACAGATATCAACGTTCTCCATACTGGGGGAGTTTAGACTGCATGCATCTTGCTGTTTAGACTTCTGGCATTGGGTAGCATTACATCTAGGTTCTTATCCCTTGTGATACCTATGGAGGTGGGTTTGTGTTTTGAGCCTTACCTATTCAGGGCACGCTGTGGGTAACAGTAGCCTTTGCCAGTATCCATAAGGTCTGGACTGATAGGTGCACACCACCCCTAGCAGGTGGAGCATCATGTCATGCTCAGCATGTTATCCCAGTCTGGCACACATTGGATCCCCTTTGACTAACTGCAATACTTCAGCCAATTATTGCACTTGATCATCTCATCGTCATATTGTGGCATCATGCTTGGTGAGGGTAGGATGTTAGTCAGGGTCATCAAGTGTGCATATACTACATGGTGTTACATTGCTTAACACATGGCATTCATGCGTCAGGTGGTGCTGCAGGGCTGCCTCTGTCAGATGCACATACTACACTCCCTGTACATGTTTGAGAGCAGGTTATGTCATTTTAGGCATCCCTGTTATTATATGAGTGAGTCAGAGAGGGGTATCATTCCCAGGGTTCCTACTGAGCCAGTGTATGTGCTATGCGTTGCCTCTTTGCCAAGGCCAGGGCATACTGGGCACACCTCCTTCTGCCTACTGGGGCAGGCTCAGGTTGTTCCTCCTCCGAGTCATGCTATGCCTGTGATGGCCTTGGCAATGGTGGGGGGCTGTTTGGCCCGGCCCTATGCTGGTCCTGCTGCAGCTGTTTTTGCAAGATCATATTATGTAGCATAGCACATACCATGACAATTTGGGTACATGTATTTGGTGAGTACTGCAAGGCTCCACCAGATGTGTCCAGACACCGGAACCGTGACTTGAGCAGCCCAAACACATGCTCTATTACATTATGTGTTTGTGCGTGTGCCTCGTTATGGCGTTCCTGTTCAGGTGTGTGTGCATTTCTGATGGGTGTCATCAGCCACGGCTCCAGTGCATAACCTGCATCCCCGACTAGGTGTCCATGTGGGATGTCCCGATTGGCAAATGTCTGGTACAGCTACTTCAAATGCCAGATATGGGAATCATGGTAGCTCCCAGGGCAGCCAGCACACACATTCATTATTATTCCCTGGGCATCACACACGACCTGGCAGTTGATGGAGGGGAAGCCCTTGCGGTTAATATAGGCCCTACTCCGCTCACCGGCTGGTGCTTTGATGCGTATGTGCGTGCAGTCTATTGCACCCACTACCTCAGGGTATTCCGCTATTTGCTGGAAGAGACGCATATTGCTGGCCAATACCTCACGGGCATTGGGGAAATATACATGATCGCCGACATGTGCTGACATGGCATCCAGGAACTGGTGCAGTACCCTGGAGGCTGATGACTGTGATATCCCCATCATATCACCAGTTGGTCTCTGGAAGGTACCTGTTGCTAGTATTCTTATGCCAACACATACCTTGATTTCCACTGGGATGGGTTCCCCTCTGTTGGTTCTGTGTGTGAGGCATGGCCTGCACAGCTCATCAATTTGCTGCAGGAGGTCTCTGTCCACTCTATAGTGCTCTACTATCTCCAGCTCATGTAACCCATGGTAGATGACCCTGGGCCTGTACACTCTTCTCCGTCTCCTCACTGTGGGTTGTCTGGCACCATCTGCATTGTCACCAACCTCAGCAAGTAGCCTATGTCTCCTTATGACAGCTATGGCAGCCCCTAGCATTTCTGCTCTGAGTTCAGCTTTTTCAGTTTTCACTTCTAATAGCTTACTCCTGTCTTGCAGTGTCTCTTGAGAGAAACATCCTGCACTGCTGTTTGCAGAGTTTTAAGTGCTTGACTGAGCTACTATTCTGCCTGTGTAATTGCCTGATTCTAATTGTTTTCACCTGCTAGCTCCATCAGAATTCCCTGCTAGCTTCCTACTAATTATGTTGCTTCCTTTTTCCTTTCTGTTTCCTCAGGGGGGAGCAACGTGCATACCAGCAGAAACACGCTCACAGTGGCTTACACGCACGCACACATGCTTACACGGTTTAGAATTGTCTTATTTGGGTTAAAACACGCGCACACCAGCGCAAACAGTGTTACAAGTCTGCCAACAGGCTCCCACATGCTCAGTCTGCCTTACACACGCGCACACTGCCCTACTCACGCTTCATGGCGTGCACTTTGGTGTAAGCAACAGTGCACACCTTCCATTTCTTGACTTTCCCATGCTTATGTTGTGGCACTCCTCTTTCCATGATATGTGTCTGACATCTGCCATGTAACGCTGACCTCCAATGAACTGCATTTCTTTCTACCATTCCCCCCTGTGATGTCACCTATCTCCTACTCTATTCCTCCACCTTATGTATCTCTTACACTACTCAGAATGTGCTCATTTGCTATGTGACAGTGGAATTCAGTATCCTAACACTCATTTACATCAGATTGCCTACTAATGCTTAGTTACATGTCTCAGACTCAGCTTCCCCCTTAGCAACCACCAAACGGTGGCCATGTTGTTTTTGGTCTGCTGGTCCCTGCATTGTAAATCCATGTATTGCATAAAACCCACATTTGTGGGTTTATAACCTTCATTTTTATGTTTTATACAGCACAGCCCGTTTGTGCGGGGCTGTGTTGCGTTTAAACATCGGCGAATCGCCGAAAAAAAAATATTTATTTTTCATATTTGCATCAGGGTACCTTGCCTAGCCACATATTTGGCCATTGGCATGCTGCCTGACACATATGCACCCTTTATTTGGAGCTGACATGGCTCCATTGTGTTATTTGTAGAAACGTACTCAGTTGTCAACTGAGTACATTTCTGCAGCTAAAACAGCTCTTACACGGGCAGCTTTGGGCTTCCTGGATCACTAATCTGCTTCATTTGCATGCCTTTGGGCTGCAAGTGAGGTGATTAGCATATCCACGCCCACTCCGTGTAAGAGACATTTTAGCTGGTCTTTTACACGGAATTTAGGGCTGCTCCTGGATCGCGAAGGCTGCATGGAGTCTTACACTACTCTTAGACTCCGTGCAAGCCTTCGTGAATCCTGCCCCCCATCACCAAGATGCACGTGAGTAAGCTCTTTAAAAACAGTCTTTTACACAGCATCATAACAAACCCAGGATGCATCTGTTTTCCAAATGGGTTAGGGATGTCTTTAGTGTCTTTCCTGTGATGAGCATTATGGATCCTTCAGGTAAAATCACTGTATGTCATATGGCTGGAATGGGTCTATATTATAAGAATGAATGTGTATATGTGTGACTACATAAAAGTTGACACATAATGCACAAAACCTAAAAATAGGGGATGGCCACGTAAGCAAATTTTTCTCTAGGGAAAAAACTTACGCTGTCATTCGCTAAAAAAAAATAATTTGACATCTGCCTCCACACCCCCCTAACTAAATACACCAACTCCGAGACTGCATTATAGGGAAGGAAGGGGCAGCTCCATCAGTTTGCCCAACCATCTCCCTGCCCTATGACATATTCATTGAATTGATAAATACGGCACCTCTTTTATATCCAACCAAATAAAATGTTCCAAAAAGGTCGACAAGCAGGAATCCTTTTCCAATATTTATTAGTCACCAACAACAAATGAACGCTATTAAAACAATCCTTGCATTTTCGTCCTGTGAGGGACTTCATCAGATAATACATTCATATCAAATCCAGCTTTTATACTTATATAATTAATGCCCTAACCAATCATTCCTTCCAATTAATTTAGATGTAATTGAACTTGTTCATTTTCATCAAATTTAAAACTTTGTCTTAATAAATTATTTTAATATAAATACATAAGAATTCTAAAATCTATATAAAAATTTATATAATGAATACTTAAAACTTTAAATAATGTTGGTAGATGTTTGCAAATACAAAAACAAATATACAATAAAACTTATATTATGATTTTAGGAATATGTATGGGGAAAGTCTGCCATCTGCTGTTCTATTTGGATATGACCACTAAATTCAAGTCTTAGTTGCTTTTATTTTCAACAAGGGAAGTATTGATATATATTCATTTAGCCCTGGGGGTCTATTAGCTTCCAAAGCTATTTGCCACCATAATTCTCTATAGCTAATAATATCCTCCCAAGGGCCCCCTCTGATATCCATTTTGATCTGGTCTAATACAAGTAATCTAAATTTATATTCCGCACATATCAGTGAGTGCTTATAAAGTGCGTTTGTTTCTTTACATTTTTTTATGTCATATACATGTTCATATATTCTCTTTTTCAGAGATCTTTTGGTTTTACCGACATAAAAAGATGCACATTTTTTGCATATGGCCAAATAAATCAGGCCCCTGGACTCACAATTAAAGTAGCCTTTACTGTCCAACCATATACCTCTACTTTCTAAAAATAATTTATCCTGTTGTATTATAAACTCACATTGTGTGCAATGTCCGCATTTATATGTGCCTACCTTTTCTGAATGTGCCTTATCCCCTATTCTACCCTTTTTATTGTAATTAGTTTCTAATATTTGTTTTATATTAGGGGAATTTTTAAATACTACTTTTGGGGTTATTTCAGGTAGCCCATCTAGATCCGACAACAGTCTAAATTTTTCCCATTCTCTTTGAAAGATTTCTTTTACTTTTTTGTTCAATCCATTATATTCCAATACAAATGCTTGTTGGTAATTTCCTTTACTATTAACCGTATTCCCTTTGATATTTTGTGGATCTTCTTTCACCCCTATAATGGGTTTGAATCTTCCATCCCTTGCTATTGTGACTTCTGTCCTAAATTTGTTTATAAATTGTTTAGGGTATCCTCTGTCTATAAACATTTTCTCTAATTTATCACATTCCTTCTTATAATCTTCTTCCGTGCTTGTCATTCTACACCCTCTAACAAACTGGCCTTTGACCACATTTTTCTTACAATAAATAGGGTGTGCACTTTCATAATGTAGGAATGAATTAACATAAGTGTCTTTCCTATATACCCTTGTCTTGAAAAAATTATTCATTTTTGTGATTTCTACATCCAGATAGACAATACTGTCTGTGGAAATAAAATGAGTAAATTTCAGAAAATCCGTCGTTTCCCCTATATATGTGATGGAATCGTTCAATTTATTGGTACTTCCTTTCCAAAAAATTATGATGTCATCCAGAAACCTTTTATATAATCTGCAGTAGTTTATATATTCAGAATGAAAAATGAAATTTTCTTCCCAGTTAGCAAGAACTATGTTGGCAAAAGTAGGTGCACAGGCTGCCCCCATCGCTACACCTTGTATCTGTTGGAAATATTCTCCATTATGGGTCAAAAAATTATTTCTTAAAATTAAATCCATTAAGCCTGTGCACGCTACTTTATCTTTGTGTGCCAACGCATTATCCTTGAAAATTTCCTCTTCAAACATCCTGATACCCTCCTTGTATTGTATAGACCCAAATAAATCAATGACATCTATGGTCACGAATATTATTTCTTTATCAAATATTTCTGAGCTTAATCCCCTCAGGAGATCCCACGAATCTCTTAAAATTGTTCTTTTGTTTAGCCAGATATGCTTTGTTTTAACATCCACAAACTTAGCCATGTTAGTGGTCTTAGAGCCTTCCGCTGATACTATGGGTCTAAAGGCGGGTGGTCTACACTATCCTTGTGTATTTTCGGTATACCGAAAATGATTGGGATCTTGGGTTTATTTATTTTTAAGAATGAAAACATTTTTTCATCAATAGTAGTCTCAATAACCATATCTCCTAGTTCCATATCTATCTTTTCGTAAGCTAGGTTGATTTCATTCCTTGAGACTACTTTATATTTAGTTTCATTCATTAGGATTTCATTCATTTTTCTTTCATATTCCATTACATCCATGATCACCCCCCCCCCCCGCCCTTGTCAGGCTTCATTACTCTAATACTTTCATTATACCTTAATTCTTCCAGTTTCCTTTTTTCTTCAATATTCAAATTAAACTGGTATCTAATTTTCTTGTCTTCCTTTTTGATGGCTTCCTCCATCACATTTTCAAAATTCTTTAACTGGGCCTGCATTGGTGGGTTAAACACTGATTTGTTCTTAAGTATTCTTTTCTCTTCTGTTATATTTGTATTACTCATTTCCCTACTGTATCTCTCTTTGTGAAATAATATTTCCAAGTTCATTTTTCTTAGGAATACTTTCATACCAATAAGTGTTTGAACCTTATTGCCTTTAACAAATGGAATAAATTTAAAACCTTTTTCCATCAATGAAAAGTGCTCCCTACTTATTTCCATACTACTGAACTTGTATATAGTAAAACCATTTAATGTATGCTTGTTTCCTACTTTTTCTATTTGTTGATTTCTAGTGGGTGTCTCATCGATTGGGGTATTGTTCACATGTATCTCCCCCTTCCTCTTTTCCCCCCTCTCCTGTGAAAATTTTCATATTGCCTTTCCCCTAAACTATTCACTCCCTCATATCTTTCAAGAGGTGGAAAATCTATATCATAATCATAATTATATGTGTCTCTTCTTGTTCCCTTGTTTTTTACCCCATCACTATATCCTCTCTCATTATTATGCTTGTATTTATCAAATGAAATATTATTTGTGGGTTTCGGGTAACTGGTCTCCTTCTCATATTCAGTTATATCCCTTTTAAGCTTTTCCATTTTTCTTTCTACCAAACTACCACATTTTTGGTCTATTTCATCCTTCAATTTATAATACTTATGTTGTTCTTCTTTAAGAACCCAAGGAGGGATACCAACAAGGACACTTATAGTAAAAAAATAGATGACATTTCAAAACTAATGTACAAATATAAGTCTATTGTGATAGAAAATGGGTATTTAATGGAATGCTTGAACCGCAAGATTGTTCCTAAGGGGTTACGCACATGGAAATACCCGAACAATGTACAGATAGGGTCGATTTTTCATAAGGAACTCATCAATGTTTTTAATAATTGTGGTTTAGAGATAGATGTATAATGGAAGAAAACGAAAGGAACTTGGACATTATTTTAGAGCAAATAAAGGTGTTGGAAATATATATTAAAGAGGATTTGGTTTTTAGTATTAAAGAAGAACAACATAAGTATTATAAATTGAAGTATGAAATAGACCAAAAATGTGGTAGTTTGGTAGAAAGAAAAATGGAAAAGCTTAAAAGGGATATAACTGAATATGAGAAGGAGACCAGTTACCCGAAACCCACAAATAATATTTCATTTGATAAATACAAGCATAATAATGAGAGATGATATAGTGATGGGGTAAAAAACAAGGGAACAAGAAGAGACACATATAATTATGATTATGATATAGATTTTCCACCTCTTGAAAGATATGAGGGAGTAATTAGTTTAGGGGAAAGGCAATATGAAAATTTTCACAGGAGAGGGGGGGAAAAGAGGAAGGGGGAGATACATGTGAACAATACCCCAATCGATGAGACACCCACTAGAAATCAACAAATAGAAAAAGTAGGAAACAAGCATACATTAAATGGTTTTACTATATACAACTTCAGTAGTATGGAAATAAGTAGGGAGCACTTTTCATTGATGGAAAAAGGTTTTAAATTTATTCCATTTGTTAAAGGCAATAAGGTTCAAACACTTATTGATATGAAAGTATTCCTAAGAAAAATGAACTTGGAAATATTATTTCACAAAGAGGGATACAGTAGGGAAATGAGTAATACAAATATAACAGAAGAGAAAAGAATACTTAAGAACAAATCAGTGTTTAACCCACCAATGCAGGCCCAGTTAAAGAATTTTGAAAATGTGATGGAGGAAGCCATCAAAAAGGAAGACAAGAAAATTAGATACCAGTTTAATTTGAATATTGAAGAAAAAAGGAAACTGGAAGAATTAAGGTATAATGAAAGTATTAGAGTAATGAAGCCTGACAAGGGCGGGGGGGTGGTGATCATGGATGTAATGGAATATGAAGGAAAAATGAATGAAATCCTAATGAATGAAACTAAATATAAAGTAGTCTCAAGGAATGAAATCAGCCTAGCTTACCAAAAGATTGATATGGAACTAGGAGATATGGTTATTGAGGCTACTATTGATGAAAAAATGTTTTCATTCTTAAAAATAAATAAACCCAAGATCCCAATCATTTTCGGTATACCGAAAATACACAAGGATAGTGTAGACCCCCCCTTTAGACCCATAGTATCAGCAGAAGGCTCTAACACCACTAAGATGGCTAAGTTTGTGGATGTTAAAACAAAGCATATCTGGCTAAACAAAAGAACAATTTTAAGAGATTCATGGGATCTCCTGAGGGGATTAAGCTCAGAAATATTTGATAAAGAAATAATATTCGTGACCATAGATGTCATTGATTTATTTGGGTCTATACCATACAAGGAGGGTATCAGGATGTTTGAAGAGGAAATTTTCAAGGATAATGCGTTGGCACACAAAGATAAAGTAGCGTGCACAGGCTTAATGGATTTAATTTTAAGAAATAATTTTTTGACCCATAATGGAGAATATTTCCAACAGATACAAGGTGTAGCGATGGGGTAGCCTGTGCACCTACTTTTGCCAACATAGTTCTTGCTAACTGGGAAGAAAATTTCATTTTTCATTCTGAATATATAAACTACTGCAGATTATATAAAAGGTTTCTGGATGACATCATAATTTTTTGGAAAGGAAGTACCAATAAATTGAATGATTTCATCACATATATAGGGGAAACGACGGATTTTCTGAAATTTACTCATTTTATTTCCACAGACAGTATTGTCTATCTGGATGTAGAAATCACAAAAATGAATAATTTTTTCAAGACAAGGGTATATAGGAAAGACACTTATGTTAATTCATTCCTACATTATGAAAGTGCACACCCTATTTATTGTAAGAAAAATTTGGTCAAAGGCCATTTTGTTAGAGGGTGTAGAATGACAAGCACGGAAGAAGATTATAAGAAGGAATGTGATAAATTAGAGAAAATGTTTATAGACAGAGGATACCCTAAACAATTTATAAACGAATTTAGGACAGAAGTCACAATAGCAAGGGATGGAAGATTCAAACCCATTATAGGGGGGAAAGAAGATCCACAAAATATCAAAGGGAATACGGTTAATAGTAAAGGAAATTACCAACAAGCATTTGTATTGGAATATAATGGATTGAACAAAAAAGTAAAAGAAATCTTTCAAAGAGAATGGGAAAAATTTAGACTGTTGTCGGATCTGGATGGGCTACCTGAAATAACCCCAAAAGTAGTATTTAAAAATTCCCCTAATATAAAACAAATATTAGAAACTAATTACAATAAAAAGGGTAGAATAGGGGATAGGGCACATTCAGATAAGGTAGGCACATATAAATGCGGACATTGCACACAATGTGAGTTTATAATACAACAGGATAAATTATTTTTAGAAAGTAGAGTTATATGGTTGAACAGTAAAGGCTACTTTAATTGTGAGTCCAGGGGCCTGATTTATTTGGCCATATGCAAAAAATGTGCATCTTTTTATGTCGGTAAAACCGAAAGATCTCTGAAAAAGAGAATATATGAACATGTATATGACATAAAAAAATGTAAAGAAACAAACGCACTTTATAAGCACTCACTGATATGTGCGGAATATAAATTTAGATTCTTTGTATTAGACCAGATCAAAATGGATATCAGAGGGGGCCCTTGGGAGGATATTATTAGCTATAGAGAATTATGGTGGCAAATAGCTTTGGAAGCTAATAGACCCCCAGGGCTAAATTAATATATATCAATACTTCCCTTGTTGAAATTAAAAGCAACTAAGACTTGAATTTAGTGGTCATATCCAAATAGAACAGCAGATGGCAGACTTTCCCCATACATATTCCTAAAAGCATAATATAAGTTTTATTGTATATTTGTTTTTGTATTTGCAAACATCTACCAACATTATTTAAAGTTTTAAGTATTCATTATATACATTTTTATATAGATTTTAGAATTCTTATGTATTTATATTAAAATAATTTATTAAGACAAAGTTTTAAATTTGATGAAAATGAACAAGTTCAATTACATCTAAATTAATTGGAAGGAATGATTGGTTAGGGCATTAATTATATAAGTATAAAAGCTGGATTTGATATGAATGTATTATCTGATGAAGTCCCTCACAGGACGAAAATGCAAGGATTGTTTTAATAGCGTTCATTTGTTGTTGGTGACTAATAAATATTGGAAATGGATTCCTGCTTGTCGACCTTTTTGGAACATTATATTCATTGAATTGCTTAAATGTGATTCGATGAATATGTGTTGCTTTTTCCGTATTCACTTAGAAGCATTTTCGCACTTCTAATATAGACCCGGCTGGAATAACATGGCATATAAAAATGGCAAGACCATTCTGAAGGTAAGCAGGGATAAGCTTGATTTTCACAAATGTAGTAATATTCATGTAAAGCTGCCATGCCATGCCTGCAGCCCCATCATAAATTTTCAGGTCTATATTATATGATCAAATAGTAAAAATGTTGACTCACCTTTAATCGACATGGAAATGTCGAACCTGCAGTTCATCGAACGGCTAAATTAGTTGGCCATTCTGTTACATCTTCCCTTTCCCTGACTGTAGTGCGATCTCAGAGTTAGAATACTTAGGTTAGGGGAGTGATTTGATCGTTTGATGAACTGCAGGTTCGACATTTTCATGTCAATTAAAGGTGAGCTGATGTTTTTACTATTCGACCATATAATACAGACCCAAATTTTCCAGGTGAAATTGCAAACAGTATTTCCAACAAAAAAAATTCTATTTTTTATAATATCAAACATGTTCTTTAATGGTCATTGATTGAGTTGAATAGGCATTACTGTAATGTGGTACAAACATGTTTATTCTTTCAATTTTAGCAAGAAAAATAAGACAGAATACAGTATGAAGCTCTGAAACAGTCACTGATACAGGAGTTAATGGAATATCCCCATCATGTGCATTAGGTATATATGCACAAAACAAACCTAGTAGTTGTTAACACTGAGGGTCTGTGATAGGTGTGCAAGGCAACAGAAAAACTATTACATTTTGGATGCCATTAAGGTGCTCTCGATTCAGTCCTAACAAAATACCTGTGTTTTTAGAAATGCCTGTGTGTATATTATGAAATGATTTATTACTTACAATCCCAGTGGCTGCAGATGATGATTTGCTTATGGCTCCAGATGACAAACGCAAGCAAAACAAAATAGTGATGAAAATTACAGTAACTGTCCCGATGATAGGTCTTTAGGAAAAACAAGCATGTTGGGGCTGGAGAAAGTTTTGAAGAAACTGCAAACAAGGATGTTGAATTGTTTTTCATGGTTCATATGAAAGCTATCACCAGACAAGCTTCAGCCCCAAACTTTAACTGCAGATGATTTTGCAAATGATTTTTTCTTGGATAAAGCAATGTCTGTGTTGGTGTCCAAAAGGCAGAATAAATCTGCAATGCTGGATTCAAAAGCAAGAAAAAATGTTTTCAGTGTTAAAGAAGAACCAATGGAGTTTATTTCAGGACATGATTTCACTTCCTGTCCTGGAAAAAAGGGTAACCTAACTGTATTTGTTGGATTTTTTGTTGTTGGATGTTGGATCGAATTGGATGGTGATGAAAGTTGGATTGCAGTTAGTTCCAGATTTGATTTGGATGACAAAACCTCGCTAGCTGTCATTTCTGGATGCAACAATGTACCTGATTTTTCATCTGGTTCTGCTGGTTCATGTGAAATGACATGAATGGAATCTCATTTGCACTTGTCACAAGGTATGGTCTTCTTGACCTGTGACACATGGATCAGGGAGGTGAGGCCCTTAAAACAAATGGCAGTAGCAGCTGTGAACAAGACCATGTATGGTTCTTTCCATCTGGGGCTGAGTTTCTGTGAGAGTGTACCTTAATAGACACAAAGTCTCTAGGTTGTAGATCATGATTGCCCTGCTCTGCAGGTTTTGGGACTACATGCAAAAATGGTCCTGTGATACTGCTGCAAAATAGAACAAAATGGTCCTGTGATACTGCTGCAAAATAGAACAAAGAAATATGCAATACAAAAGTATGGACTCATCAAGGTTTTGCAATATTAAATTATTGAGGAGGGGTATAGCAGGCATTCTCATGGGTCTTTCCATGAGGGTGTCATGAAGGCATAATTTTCTAATGGCAATAATTGCACTTCTAATGCTTAATAAAACTAAAGGCAAAGCTTCTGGTCACTTTAGACCACTTTCCTTATAAACTCTGCTAATCATGTTTTCAGAGTCTGTTTAGTTCTTTCTACTATTGGTCTATAGGAACAACAAAATTGCAATTTTACATTTAGGGTTTTACAACTATGCTGTATTACTTGGCTAGTAAAATGAATATCCTAAGCTGATTGAATACAACAAGGAACACCAGATCTAGGAATCAACTCGGTTAAGATTTTTTTAGCTAGTCTTCTAGCCTTGTTTTTTTACAAATGGATCTGTCTTTACACATCCAGGAAAAATGTTGACGAAAACCAGCAGAGCTAAATTTCTGCCCTTGAGGAAGTTCAATAAAATCCCACTGTAAGTAACAAAATGATCCCAAAGGCATTTTTAGTAACTGAACAGGTACAGGTACTTATTCAGACAGATTATGATCTAAACAAGCTACACAATTATTTAGAAAGTGTTGTGATTTCTGAAAGATGAGGGGCATACCAATCATTGGGAATGTGTTTTATTAATGCATTTTTGCCCAAATTGAAAGGTAAATGGTAGGCTTTTACCTATTGTTTTAAGGAATTTTGTGGGGCTACTAATCATCCCTCCACAACAGGGAATGAAACCACAGTATGAGCAGAAAATGATTGACTTCAACAATTGGCTCAGTTTCTAGTGTCATTTTAAGGGGATGCAGTATCTGTGTGCCTGGGAAGACATGATCAACAGACCCCAATGCTTTCCCAGAGATGGCCTGCATCTGTCACCAGTGGGATTTTGGGTACTGGCTAAGGCTCTTTCCACCCCCTATAGTGCCTTTTTTAGGCAGTGTTTCAAAGACCAAAATTCCACCATAACAGCTACAGACAAATGCTATCTGAGGGTGATGCTGCTCAATGCTAGAAGTCTAACCTCAAGATGAACTCACTCAAAGCTCTCCTCAAAATGAAGAATGTTGACATCTCTGCTGTAATGGAGACCTATTTTAAAAAGGCAAAAAGCAACCCTGCCCTCCCAGACTACAACTCATTCCATACCTTTCGGCCCCAGAATATGTCCTGAAGCTCCAAAGGCAGTGGTGTCTCCATATTCTTAAAGGAAATCCACACCTCTAGACTGGTAGCCCATGATAATGCATCCGAGATACTTCAGGTACAACTAGCACTGGGTAATATGGCGATACAAGTCATAGCCTGCTACAGAACCCCAAACATGTCCGTAGACTCTCACTCCAAGTTCCTAAGTGCCCTGGAATCTATCAAGGTCCAACCCAATACTCTCATACTGGGTGACTTTAACTACCCTTCCATCAACTGGGAAAACTATTCAAGTACCAATGTACAGGCCCAACGCTTTCTGGAATTTATCAATTCCAATGCCCTGGTCCAGCTCATTCTAACCCCACCTAGAGGAAGCAACATCCTCGACCTGGTTATCACCAGCATGGGAGACCATTGCTCCACACCTATAGTCAATTCCTCCTGGGTAAATCTGACCACTAACTGATCACCATGGAAATCTCCATCTCACCTTCAACCCCCATTAAAGAGACCACCCTGAAAAACTTCCGTAAAGGTGACTCTGGGCTCCTAAAAATAGAGGTAGCTAACTTCTTGGCACCCATGCCAATGGAAAAATAGCCGCATGACTGCCAAGTCATACAACAATGCACTGTACAAGTAATGTACACAAATGCATAAGAAAGAGAAATAGGATGCACTCCTCCAAAAAAAGGAAGCTAATCTGGTGGTCCCCAGCCATCAATAAACTCTACAACAGAAGGAAGAAACTGTTGTAGAAAAAAATGAAGTCAGAAGACTGAAAAGCCTCCCTTATCAGTCTCAACAAAAAGCTGAGATCCCTTATCAAATCCTCTAAAGACAGCTATGAAGACAGAATTGTGGCTGACACCAAAAACAATAACAAGAGTTATTGCACAATGGCACCTCCTATACTGAGCCAACAGATATACTCAACATACTGGCCAACAGATTCAGTGTCAACTTTACCCCTCTCTCCCCCCAAGAGCCCTATCACAATACCAGAAGAAAGCCTGGTAGCCACCATTTCTGTGGCACAGGTAAAAGCTGCATTGTCCAAAACCAAGAATAAAACATCCGTAGGACCTGATAAAATCCCCGGCTGCATCCTACATTAGCTACAATATTAACTGGCACCACATCTGTGTGCTCTGTTCAATCACAGCCTTACCTCAGGCTATGTCCCTAATGAATGGTGTACTGCTGCAGTCATCCCGCTCCATAAAGGAGAAGGAACTACAGACCCTGGGAACTATCGCCCCATTAGCCTGACAAGTCTGCTATTCAAAGCTATGGAGCACATTATCATGGACCTGCTTAACAAAGATATAAGCAATCTCCAAACTCTTGACCCCGCACAGTTTGACTTTGTCAAGGGGAGATCCTGCCTACTGAACCTGGTCGACTTCTTCGAGGCAGTCACCAAGGCTGTGGATGAGGGTATAGCAGTGCATACACCCTACCTCAACCTGGCCAAGGCTTTTGATACCATTCCCCACTCAGGTATCACTGATAAACTCATCAAACTAGGCATCAATCCTTACTTCACTAGGTGGGTTGAAAATTGGCTCACAGACAGGAACCAAAGAGTGAAAGTTGCAGATTCCAAGTCAGACTGTCGACCATTCACGAGTGGAGTCCCACAGGGCTCAGTCCTGTGCCGTCTCCTGTTTGGAATCTACTTCTCAGAAGTCCAGGCTAACACAGAAGGACTCTGGCTGACCAAGTTCACTGATGACTGCAAGCTAGGAGTTATTATCAACTCCCCAAGTGATGCAGACGTCCTACAAAAGGGCCTCTCTGAGACCAATGACTGGTGTCAGAACCATGGCCTGAAGCTTAATGCCAAAAAATGCATTATCATCCCCTTTAGAAAAAACTCAGTTCCCATGAATTACCATGTTGATGGCACCCACTGAACACTGAAGGGGCCATAAGAGATCTGCGTACCCAGATTGACAGCCACCTCACCTTTGACCACCACATTGCCACTGTGGTCAGAAAGTCCTTCTACGTGCCACATCTTATAAACAAAAGTTTTGCATCCAGGAAGAAAGAGGTCATCAGCCCTCTCTACTCATCTCTCATTAGACCAATCATCGAATATAATGCTCTGTTTGGCATGTACCTAACCAGACACCTACAACAGCTGGAGAGACCACAAAAGTACCTCACAAAAATTATCCTAGGCCTTAAACATATGTCCTAAATGGACAGACTCAAGAAACATCAGCTGTTCTCAGTCTCTTATCACCTATTTATTTTTTTTTTAACTCAAATTATTTTTATTTTGATGAAATAACACAATAATTTAATACATTCATAACATTCAATAACTATTTACAGTATTTACATTCAGCCTGACAAAAAGGATTCAGATAAAAATATTTGTAGTTAAATAATAAGTTAATATACAAACTATGATAGTTAGGAAGAGTTTGGTTACATCTGTAGGGTATCAATCAAATTCAAAAACTTCCTCCACAGACTATTAACCAATGGCTTAGGAAAAGTTCTTAACTCTTTAGTTCTTTTCTCCATAAGTATGCATTTCTTCAGTGATGATAGGAATTCCTCCATTGTGGGTGCTACAATAGAGTTCCATCTTCTGGTTATACATTTTCTGGCTATTGCTAACATTATTTATTTATTTATTTCCAGTTTGATGATGAAAGAGGTCCACTAGGCTCAAAGAGCCCATTTTCAGTGGAGGCCCGGGGAGAAAAGCTCCAATAATATATAGTACAAGCTCCATAATATGAAGTACAATACATAGTGGAAACAGAAACAAACTAAGCAAATTTAAAATACAAAATAGCAAAAACTAAATAAAAGTTAAACAACAGCTTGGAGAAGGATGTAAAGCATATTTACATGTTTAGTGGTTGAGAACAGTAGTACAAGGTTAAACTAATACAGAGGTTTAAATAATTTGAGAATGATATAGATGTAATATTCGCATGGATGAGTTCTTTATGCATGAATATTAGCATGAGTTAAATTAATACAGATGTTTAAATCCTCTGAGAGTGGTATAGAGGCAGCATTACCATGAAGGCAGTCCATAGGTTAATCAATAGTTGTTGTTGTTGTGTCTTTCGGCTTTTCCCGGTTAGGGGTCAACACAGTGGAACTCCGGTCCACTAATGATTGGAAGTAGATTTTTACGTGCTGGCTTGCCGGGCCTAACGCACAACCTTCAACGTAGGAACGCCCATTCATGCATGTTGCCACACAGAAGATGCTCTAACTTAGAAACGAACGGGCAACATCTAACTGTGAGGTGACAACGCTACCACAGCACATAGTGTTACAATATAACATATAACAATAGTTGTTAGTGTTGTCTACAACAAATACAGGTCATCTTTCTTCATATTATTACTATTAACAACATTCAATAAAACAAAAGACTTTGTCAAAACAAATATATCAGTAGAGATAACTTGAAGAAATTTGTATATCTCATTCCAATATGGTTTAATATTAGTACAGTCATAAAAAATATGAGACCAGTCAGCATTAGTGGACAGATGACATCTCCAACATAACTTGCTGTTTGAAGGGTTGATTTTTGAGAGTTTCTCAGGTGTCAAAAAAGATCTGTGTAGAAATTTCCAATGAAAAATCCTCCAGAATTGTGAGTAAGAAGTTAGTTTAACTGAAAATAAAATATTTGTTTTATTTTCCATTGATAACGATACTTGAATCCCTTTAGTTAGGTATTTCCAGTAAAAAATTTTAGGAGCTGTCTTATAGACAATAAAAGTGTTATATAAATATGATAATTCATTTTTAACATTGATATTATTATATAGAGTTCCAAAAATCCAGTTTATAATTTTTGGTACGGTTTTGAAGGATGAGTTATGTAGTATTCTATACAGATCCTTAGTGTATGCTGTGTCACTCTGGAGAACCAACCAGTCATTAGGGAATAGGTCATAGGTTGACAATATACTTTGTGTCTCCAAAGCTTGTTGGTTTTCAATACATTGCAACCAACAAAATAATTTATTATGTTCCAATAAACCAAACATCTCTCTATGTGTTTTATCAGGGAAATCCCTTGTAATAGTAAATGGTATTAAAAATCTATGTCACAGTTTTATATCTAAATTTATGTTAATGAATTTTCTAAACACATCAAAAATATTGTTTATTAGTGTTAATTTAGTTAATTTTGTTGTACTATACTGTAAATTTAAACTTAAATAGTGTCATATCTTGTTATCTTTGTCAGTTACTAAAGCATTATTTGATAACCAATTTTCATTCATTGGTATAATGGAGTGTAATTGTTTCCAATTGGAAGAGTATCTAGGATTTATACAATTCATCACTATTTTAATTATAGATGCCTTTATATAAGTTTCAATCTCTGGGAATTTTAACCCCCCTTGCTCCCATTTTCTGATATGATGAGAATATGCCACTCTATTTCTTTTGGGGTAACATAGGAATTTCATCAGAAGTGAAGTGAATTATTTAAGGATTTTCTTTCCCGATGGAAGCATAAGGGCTTATGCTATATATACAATTTTAGGTAACAAAACCATTTTTATCAGTTGTAACCTATCATCAAATATTATAAACTAATTATTCCATTTGCTTATTAATGTCTTGATTAAGTCTATGGCTTTAGCGTAGTTAAGCTGCAAGGTTTCCTCTATATTCTTGCCTAGGACTATTCCTAAATAGTGTATAGTTGAAACTTGGTTTCCAATAATATGATTAACTGGAACCTGTATGTTCTTTTTTTATTTAATAATAAATATTTTGATTTAGATTTGTTGAAGGAGAGTCCTGAGATTTTTGGAAATTTGTTGTTACTATATCCACTTCACCTAACACTTCTTTAGAGTTGCGTAAGGTAAGTAAGACATCATCAGCAAACATCATTATTTTAGAAATATATTGATCATATATATTTATCCTCTTATCTTTGGGTTATTACATATTAAAATGACAAGTATTTCTATAGCCAGAACAAATAGGATAGGGGACATGGGACATCCTTGTCTAATACCGCTAGTGATTTTGATTGCTTTGGAAGTAAAGGGACCTAATTTGACATATGCTAGATTATTTTCATAGATTTTCTTTATCATTGTTATAAAAAAGGGGAGAAATTAAATAACTGTAAGACTTTAAATAACTGCAATTTAAGGAGTCATAGGCCTTTTGAATATCTAGACCTATCATCAATGCGTCATGGTTTCCTCTATTGAAGTAATCTATAAGAGTTAATACTCTTTTAATACTATCCTGTGTATGCCTGTTATGTATGAAACCAGTGTGGTCTTCATTAATTATTTTAGATATGGGTATTTTCAATATATTGACCATAATTGACATAAATAGTTTATAATCATTATTCAACAAAGAAATTGGTCTATATGAGTTGCAATGATTATGGTCCTTATTCTCTTTTAATATATAGGAAATTAGAGAATATCTCCAATAAGGAGGAATATTTGCTAAGGTTTGAACTTCAAGAAAGGTTTTACGTAGGAGAGAGATTATAGAAGAAGGGAACAATCTATAAAGTTCAATAATTAAGCCATCTATTCCAGGTGCTTTATTAGACTTACTTCCTTTAATCCCATCTATAATTTTCTTTTCAGAAATAGGTTTTTGTAGATCTAACTTAAGTTTCTCAGGAATTCTTGTTATGTTGTGAACTATATTCTCTAACTTCTCACATTCATTTGTACTTATTTTATCTTTATGATGCTCTGCATAATGATAATTAAAAGCCTCCAGAATGCCCCTTATGTCTGAGACTTTTTTATTTTCCCTTCATGAAAGATACTATCAATGTTATTAATTTTTGATTGTATGTTGACTTTCATAGATAGGTTATGAATATACTTAGGAGAGGTAGCATAAATAACTGAGTCAACTGTTGATGTTCCCACTAAATCTTTCAAAGCATCTACTGCAACTGGACTTTAATTTGTTTTATACATTCTTAATCTTCAGGTAAGGTATGTCATGACAATATTTTTATTATTGATTTTCTTTCTCTTTTTGCTTTTTCATTTCTGTCCTTTTTTTGCTCGTATACAAATTAAATAACAGTTTATGCTTTTAGTATATTAGTATAATATTACTGCTTTATTGAGTGATATAATTGAACAGTAAGCTATATTTGCTTTTATGACCTTAAGATGACATGCTTTATTTCAAATAATATATAGCCCTTTGCCCTGCTAAATGTTCTTCTGAGTTATTACACAGGCATAGTCACTGCTTAGATTATTTATCAAAACTGTTTTGGATACATGGGATAACAGGGCATATATATGATTTAGTATATATTAACTTTTTTTTTTTATATTTATAACTTCTGATTGTTTCAGAATATATATTGGTACCTGTGTGAACAAAAAGCTGTTTACCGGCTTTTGACATAAATTGGGTCTCTCTGACAGTTATATGGGTGTATGTTTTATGGCACAAGGTTTTTAAATGGTTACAAGTTATGTTTCCTGTAGAGTTTAATGTTAAAGTTCTGTTTTCTCTCTCATAGGCATTGAATGTTATTTTACTGTTTGAAAGTATCTGACAGTTAAACTTTGCATTTGTTACTGTAAATAAGCAGACTTTGTGACACAATTAAAGTGAGGTCAGGAAACTTTACTATGTATTGTGTTGGGCAGGAAAATGTCAGCTTGAAATCTAAGAAGTGAAGCTTTCTTACTTAGCTTGTGACATCATGCATTATATGCATGCAGATCAGATTACATTACATCTAGTGTATATGCATGCCTAATTGTGAATGCCAAAACTCTGACTGGTTAATATAGCATAGTAGGCTTTTTTTTTACAAGAATTATGAGCTACACTGTCTGCAAACATATTCATGGTTCCCTTTTATAATAGTGACTATATTTTGTGATCAAATATATACAGAAATATTATTTCTTCTTGTAAACAGTTAATTATAGCCACTATTTCTAGTGAATATACTGAAGTTTTTTATAAATAGATCTTTATAAATAACTTTCCTATGCAGTTAGCAAGTGTCTAGTATAGGCTTATACATTTACAGGAAATTCTTATGACTAATGGTAATAACTGTAAGGATACTCAAACACCATACTAAATCCTAGCAAATATATGTATGAATAATTTTGATTGAACTATAATTCCTTTGCATTTAATATGTTGATTTCCTTATTGTATCCTAGATATTTTTTTATATTTCAGATGTCATGTTTTCAGTTATTATACAGTCATATCTTTTATTATATTAGCACTTTATGACAAGGAAAGAGCTCAGTAATATCTATGACTTGTGATAACACAACAAACAAGTTACGAGTTTCAATATTACCCTATTACTATGGTAGATATTTACAGCTATCTCTGTTTTAATTTTGTCTTTGAGTCATTCACTTTTAAGACCTGTTATCCATAGTAAGTTTTATATAAATAATGGTTTTACTAATTTTTGTCATTTTAGCAGATGCCAGTTAATTATTATTGATTTTAGTCAGTTATTTAAACATCTGCTATTCCAAATGTTTAGGAGTTAATTAAGGACAAATATGTCTTATGGAATATTTCTAAAAATCTATGTTAACATCTTTTGGGAATGACACACACACACTGTATGCTAACACCCAATTTTCGTGAAGGTTTTATTTAGTGGAAGTTTGTCATGATAAGATTTATTCAGAGGGCAAGTAAATACAAATGCTAAATGATTCTTTGATTTGTTCTACCATTTTGAAGTTTTTATTAGAACTAGATTGTTAATAAAGCTAATGTGTCCTTAGTCTATTAAGCACTAAATTCAGATTATATATATATATATATATATATATATATATATATATATATATATATATATATATATATATATATCCTAATATGTCTCTTGCTTCCTTAGTGAATAATTACTGTATACATGTTTAATGTTTCTAATAATAGTGTATGCAACTTATCTCTAAAACCTAACTGGAATCAATATCTGATTAGTTGTTTATCACTACTATTTTTCTCTTAATTTATAATATATTCTCCATTTTTTACTTTGTTTTCATGGGCTCAAACCAACAAAGGTTGATGGTTGGGATAGGTAGTCTAGCAGATTTAGTTTTGTTTGCTAGACTAGGAATGTATCTCATTCTATGTATAGGGTGTGTTAATGTTTATATCAGATTGAAATATGCTAAATTTTTATTTAACTGTTTTTCTAGTTTTGAAATGCCTGACACAATTGTTTTACTTTTATCTTTCATGGGGAAAGTTATTGGATTGAGATAAATAGAAATACAAGAATTGATATTCTATTGTCTATTCAGGAAGAGTATTGTATATACAGGATTCTATTAATACAAATTCCTTCATTATTTGTTATATTTAAAGAATTCTGATATGGAATTAACTTTGATATCCATAAATACTAATGGCTTAAATAACCTGTATAAAAAAGCCAACCTACTAAAGTATCTTAAACTAAACAAGGCTCAAGTAGTTTTTCTCCAAGAGACACACTTTAACATAAATGACACATTTATGTGAGACCCTAAGGAATACACAATACTTGCTCAATATTCTTATAAAAATAAGACCAGAGGAGTAATAATTATATGGAAAAAGACTTTGTTAAATCCCCAAATCATTTACAAACATGTAGATAATGATGGACTCATGGCCTTAGTTAAACTTAAGTTTAATAATAGAATTTGGACCCTGGTTAATTTATGCTGGTTCTTGGGTATGGAGTTTGGACTAGCTAAGAAACACTTAGACTTTATTGCAACTACTTATAAAGGTAATATTATACTAGGACGTGATTTCAATTGTATCACAGATATTACAGAAACTACCAATAGGAAATCTCCTAGACTATTGTCCTCAGCCAAACAGTTAAAAAAAAGTTAAAAAATGGACAGTAATGTTTAAATTAAAAGATACCTTTAATGCTTTGGGACCAAATTCTTTACTATTCTCACACCAGGACTATAGACATGGTACCCAAATTAGAATAGATAAAATTTATATCTCACAATATCTTTGTTCTAAAATCTTGAATTTTCCAATACAACCTTGTCCCTTTTCAGATCATAATTCCCTGTTGTGAACAATACACTTGGAATTCAATCAATTAGTTATTACTTAAAGGATTCCTTCATATATCACCAAAATTAAAGACTTTAAATCTTGGATAACTTCTGAGCTTCAGCTTTTCTTAGAGATTAATTATAAACCTGAAGCAAACACAATTATGGTTTGGGATTCTTTTAAGGCCTATCTATATGGTAAAACCATTAGCTAGTACAAAAATAAAATTAAAGAATGGGATCAGAGTTACAGCAACTCTAAAATCAAATATTATCTCTTAAATCTAATAAAAACATAATTGATACAGATAATAAGAGGAAATAGAAGAAGCAAATAGGAAATAGAATGAAATATTATCCCATAAAACTAATTTATCTATGGAAAAACTGAAATTAAATTCTTATCGCCTATTTAGAGGTGATCTCTGCTTGACTTCAAGGCCATGTCCGACCCAGCTGTACTTGAAATGCTACACCTAAAGAAATCCCAATCCCCCTACTATAGGACAAGACCAGCTTATTAAAATGTATATTAATTTCAGTTTATTAATAATGCTATAATATGATTGTTAAAAAGCAAATATAATTTGTATGCAGGGCTGGAAAAAATACAGTTTCATAAGCCACAGTATTGCTGTCTTTTAAACTGCATTCTTTTAGTATGTAATAAGAGAGAATAGTATGTGTTGCAGTTATTACAAAAGGAATTTGTTAGCCTGACTCCTCCAGGCTAGGAGTGCATTGTTGCTAGAAGAGGTTTGAAATATCCAAGGTCAGAAACAAGACCCCTTGAAAGTAGGTGGATTATGTACCTGACAAGACTCCTACAAAAGCTGGAGAGGCCGCACATGAAGTCTGAGGTAAAAATTATGAGGGATGAGGACATTTGCAAAGTTTTCTATAGGGCACAGTCATTGTAACATAATAAAATTGCATGGCCAGTTTGATTAGAAAATGTATAAAAATACATTTTTTGTATGTAAAGTGAGAATGCTTCATCAAGGGCTATGAAGACTGACTCCCAGCACTGTAAGATTAAAATTTCTGTTTGCACATCCTGAAGTGCTGTTCCTGACTAAAGGCATATAAGGTGAATTTTTAATGTTATTTATTTATGACTATAATACCCCATTGCCACATGCTCCCGAGATCACAACCTCATTATCACAGCATATCAGAACATGCTGGAGGGACAGGTTCATCTCCCAAAGAATGCCCACACTCTAGTATAAGCTTCCCATTCATGTCAAGCAGAGCACCTTGCCTGCCTTCTTCAAGAGAAATCTTGATGAGTGGGTGGGTAACAGGAAGTTCAGCCCAGGGATTACTCCAGTTGCCCTACTGGATAGGGGCACTGTGAACTAACATTGGGTGGCATGGTGCCTGGACAATTGTTTTGGGCTAGGCTTGAAAAGGCTCCAGGGCCATTAGCCTAGAACACACCTATGAACCTGTGTTCAGCATTTGCTTAAGTAATCGTAGATATAGTAGATCCTGTATTGACATGAAGTAGAATTGATAAATTTTGCACTGTAAGATTGATAAAAGGACCATCCTGATCAATTGGTATCTAGCAAAATAGCCATGGTTCCTGCTCATGGCTGTCCTAATGATTTTGCTGCCAAGCAATATTCCGCACAGGAGGGTTTCTTTCATTCTGCTCTGGTACTTGAACATTTGGCAAACTTGCTTACCACCCAGATAATGGACACTTATTTCGCTAATGCGCAGTTTAGCCACAATTAAAACAACCATTTAAATCTGGTGCTTCACGGAGTGACAGTGAAGGAGGGTGTTAACAACTTTGCTGAAATTGTTCTGGGGTTACTGAAAAAACTGAAATGTACCTCTTCCCCTATGATTTCTTCTTCTTCCCCTTTTCCACCCTCAATCAGTATTGAACTGCTGGAGCTGGATGGCTACAGACTTTTTCTTTTGTTCTTTTTCTTCTTTATGTTGTCTGCTACATATTACATTTGATTCACAATTTCATGAGTATCCAGACTTTGCCAGTTCAAACAGACTGGTTTAATCTGTTCTCATATAGGTGGTAACAGGTCCTCTACAGAAGCTGGTGACAGTCCACTGACTATTGCACCTTCTGTAGGCTCTGGATGTAAAGAGACAATGTGAAATGCATCTATCATGTGTTGCAAATACTCATCAATGGACTCATTATCTTTCTGTACAATAGTTTTAATTCTTACCCAACGGGGTCTTGGGGGAATGCTACAGTAACAGCTTTTACTCTAGCTTTTACTCTAGCATCGAGAAATCCATAATCTGTCTGCTTTAGAATGCTATCACCTATATTTGATTTGTCACGTTTATTTCTAATAATATCAGGAGGTAAGAAGGCTTTTAATACTGCTCTTAGGTATTTGATAGTAGGGTTTTGCAATTGTTCATGCCCTTGTAATATTTTAACATAGTTTGCCAAATGAGTTTGAATGGCAGGGAGAGAATCGACAATTTTAAAAATTCACTATAGCCCATGGGTGTACAACTCATGGTAGGTTCAGCCTCATTATCTCTATCCGCTGCTGGATTTGGAACATCTCATAATGGGTGCATTTATGTAGGGCATATATCAAAATCAGTAGAAGAGTCAGAATCTGTCTATTCTCCTGGATTTTGCTTAGCAGAGGATGTCTCTGATATTCTTCCCCATCTATAACCAATCGGAAATTGAGTAATAATGTGCTTGATCTTGCTCAAAGTGTTAGTTTTTGATGATTAACTTTTTTTAGGAAATCTTTTCAATTTCCCCACATGTTTAGTATTTGCTCTATAATGATGATTGTGATACATTTGTTTCCCTTTATTCACTTATATGCATTAACATTTGATCTGATGGTATTACAGTGGGTGCTGAATGTCATTGGTGATTGAGCCTAGCTAGGGTTACAAGCCAACTCAGAGGGATGACTAGAAGTGCTACAAGTGACTTGGGCTGTGTTTGGGGAAGTGGTAGTTGTTTTTGCATCATTTGCCTTCTCCTGTCCTCACAGGGAGTGAGAACTGTCAGCTTCTTGAGGCATACATGGGTCATAAGCTGGATGGGGAGCAGAAGGTAATGGAGGCCAGACATTGTCTGATGATTCTGGCTGTTTGGCTAATCATTTTTCTAATTGTCTTAACAGATACATACCAAGGAATGGGATTTCTTATCTGCACATTTTTTGTAACTTATTTGCTGTTCTATTAGTCACCTGCAGCTGTGATTTTAATCTAGCTGAATTATATTTTAAGATTTTAACTACATAGTCCTTTTCCTTATTTTTTCTTCTTCTTGCCAGTCATTAAAAGCTAACCAACAAGAGTCTAAAATTTTCTAAGCAAAAGTATTTTTTTACAGAAACTGTGAAGTGTTCATTTTAAGTAAGCTCAAGTCATTTTAATCACTTCTATTCTACTATCTGTTCTGTTATAACCTAACTGTGCAGTCAATGACATACCGAGTTCTTGGACCCATGATCAAGACAGAGACCAATAGTGGCTCTAAATACTGCTCAATGTTTTGTGCCAGTGCCTGTTATGTTTAATAACAAAAATAACACAGGACCTGGAGACAGAAGTACAATTTAACCAAATCAAATGCTATGTTTCATTCTGAAGGCCAGTAGTTGTAAAAGATCTGTGTGACTGAGACTGCTGACATTTAGTATGGAGACAAATGTGAGGAAGAAAAGGAGTTGTTCTTTTTGGATACTTGCCAATACTGACAGATCTTTGTAGAATGTGATTTTGATTGCTAGTATCTTGGCTCTTCACTCAATTGTTTACGCTGCGCATTGTTACCAGTGCTTTTCTTTTTAGATGAGATGCTCTGATAATACATAAGAAGGCAATTGTGACAGCTTGAGAGGCATGTTAACAGTGTGGGATAGTTTGCGAAGAAACATTAAAATATGCACATAATTAAAATATCCTTGCAGTACTTCACTAAGGGTCGGATGCCATCGGGGTGACACTTCTCAACTCTATTTAATTTTAAACAGTATCATTGATTAGTCTTTCATCTGTTCTTCATAAAATTTATGGTTTCCTAGCAAACTGCTGAATATAGCTGCCATTAAACAGCAATCTTTGGTGCTACTGTGCCCATTACTGCTTTAGTATTTAACTGGAAAACAGCATTTGTTTTTAAAAAGTGATATTTGTGACTTGATCCCCCTGTGCTCCTCTGAAAACAAAAACATTTTAGAGAGATGAGAAGAGCTTTAAAAAGACAGACAAGCAGAAAAATGGTGCAAAATTGAGAAACAATTGTTAAAGTGAATTCCTTAAGAATACTGTAATGACAAATTATAAACATGCAAGGACATAGGGATTCCTGTCATAAATTCTCTCACATTCCTTTTAATATTGGTACATGTTTCAGAGGAGATTCTTGATAAAGCTATAGAAGGCTTTGTGATTGTTTTTAGTGTCTGCCACAATTCTGCCTTCATAGCTGGCTTTAGAGGATTTGATGAGAGATCTCAACTTTTTGTCGAGGCTAATAAGGGTGTTTTTCCAGTCTTGGGACTTCACCTTTTTCTGCAACAGTTTCTTCCTTCTGTTGTAGAGTTTATTAATGGCAGGGGGACCACCAGATTGACTTCTTTTTTTGTGGAGGAGAGTGTCTTGTTTCTGTTCAGTATGGCTAGTTCCATGCATTTGTGTACATGTTCATACAGTGCATTGGTATATGATTCAGCAGTCATGCAGTTATTTTCCATTGGCATGGGTGCTGTGAAGTTAGCCACCTCTGTTTTTAGGAGTCCAAAGTCAGCTTTGGAGATGTTTTTCAAGGTGGTTACCTTTGTGGGAGGTTGGGTGAGATGTGGATTTCCATGGTGATTAGTTTATGGTTGGATCTGACCAGGGAGGGATTGACTATTGGTGTACAGCAACAGTCGCCCATGTTAGTAATAACCAGGTCAAGGATGTTTCTTCCTCTAGTGCGGGTCAGAATGAGCTGGTCCAGGACATTGGAATTGATGAATTCCAGGAAGTGTTGGGCCAGTGTATTGGTGCTTGAGTAGTTTTCACAGTTGATGTAGGGGCAGTTGTAGTCTCCTAGTAAGAGAGTGTTGGGTTGGACCTTGATAGATTCCAGGGTGCTTAGGAACATGGAGTGAGAGTCTAGGGACATGGTAGGGGACCTATAGCAGGCTATGACCTGGATCGCCGTCTTACCCAATGTTAGTTGTACCTGAAGTATCTCAGATGCATTATGCTGAGCTACTAGTCTGAAAGTGTGCATATCCTTTATGAATATGGAGACACCACTGACAAAATTGAGGCTATATGTCTTCTGGCTATGTCAGTGAAGTAGGTTCTTACTTGGTATAATGTACCTAGTTTTTTTATCCATATGTGATGTATGTTGGTAGAATTTCAGTTTGTCATTTATGATAACACCCAGTGACTTCATGTGGTTTACTTCTTCTATCATGGCATTGTTGGCAGAGATGATAGTGAATAGTGTTGTTTTGTTAAAGATGCACTTTGGGCTAAGGAGCACTAATTTGCATTTTCAGGATTGAGAAGTCTCTCTCCCCCTTCCGGACTTCAGTCGGGATGGACCCCCCCCCCGGGGTTTCCACTTCTACCTGGGATGGAGAGCTCTTTCCCTGGCTTACATATAGTTGTAAATTATTTAGCCAGGTTTCAGTTGATAAAAAGGGGTATTGTGAAAGGACTTGGAGGTTAGAGAGAGTTTTGGCAGAGCAGATTAGGCTCACGTCATTAGCATATTAAACTAGGGTAGCATTTTTCCTAATAGTGTATTGGTCATTGATGAATAAGTTGAAAAATATGAGGACAGGTTTAGATCCTTGCGTGACATGAATAGTTACTGGCAAGAAGGTGGAGAAATCAGTTCTCCATTTCAGTATTTGTCCTCTGTTTGAGAAGTAGCAATGGAACCACTGCAGTGAAAAACTGGTGAGACCCAAGGTTGAAAGTTTATTCAATATTTTCTGGTTAGGAAAGGATCAAAAGTTTTGATAAGGTTAAAAAAATGGTTGAGCCTAGACTTCTGGCATTTCAATGTGCATTGACAGTATTAACAAAATTCAGCAAAGTAGTATTTGTGCTATGATGAGGGTGGAAGCTGTTCTGGGTTGAAAACAGAAGCTGTTTATCTATTAGTTTGGAAGTTGTGTATAAATACATTTTGCTATTATTTTTGCTAGGGGAGATAAAAATGACAATTTCCCTATAGTTTCAAAGATCTGTATTTATTCTGCCTTTGCGTGGTACAATAATGAATGGTATTTTCATATCAAGGGAACTTTATTTTCAGATATGGATTGATTTATTAGAAATGGTACTGGATATGCAATATCCATAGCTACTATTTTAAGATATTTTGTCAGGTAGATTGTCAGGCCCAGTTGTAGAAGGTTTTAATTTATTGAAGAACTTGTTGATGGTATATAGTTGGAAGGAGAAATGCTGAAAGAGGTTATTTGATTCAGTAGGAACATCAAGAGTATGATTATTGATCTGGTTGGATAATGACTGTACTGTTTGTATAAAATGAGTATTGAATTTGTTGGCTATGGTATCAATTTATTTCTGTATGTTTTGTGTTGCCTGTCTAGCTTGCCCTGGATTTAACAATTTATTGACTGAGGCCCAGAACAGTTTTGAATTATTTGTGTATGTGTTTTGATGGGTCTATATTATTAGTTCAAATATACAGTTGTCCGAATGCTGAAACATTGACCTGGGAAGTTCAAAATGTCAAAATAGCGAAGCTGCGGAACACCAAATTTTTTCCCAAGGAAAACATTTGGTGGGTCGTTACCACGGCTTTCCTCCACTGTGGTGCAATCTTGGAGTTGGTATATTTAATTAGGGGGTGTGGAGGGGTGTGGGGTGAAGCCTCCCACATTAGGAACAGTCTGAAGTGCACATGTGTTTTTTGGTTTTGTACTGGAACAGCGATTTTTTTTCCCTGAGAAAAAAATCGCTAACTGAGTGTTCGAAGTTATTGCATTTCGAACTTCCAGGTTTGGCATTTACGTAGTCGAACTTATGACAGTTTGACTATGTGATATAGACCCTGTTTTGATTGACAGAATAACAGATGTTCTTATCTCTGACAATAAATTATTTTGCTTGTTTTCTTGGTTATTTATATGTTAGCAGAGTAGGTAGTGTTTTATTTGCTGATCAGACCTTCCAGGCTTTTTCTCTTTATTTCATAAGTTGTTTAGCTGTAAGGAAAGTCACAAAACAGGGATGGCTTTGATTCTTTATTCGGAGGGGAGCTAATCTATTTTAATCTAAGGGGGTGGCGAAAGCCAACACATTCCAGCTAGGCTTATAAATGCCTTCAGGCAGATAGCCTAGTACCTACCTATGAACCTATGAATACCTAGAATGATATTGTTAAACTCAAAGACAGCATCATCTATGGGGAGAGTATTTAGTAACTCCCATTTAAGGGTATTAATAAAAGTGCCTTCATGCAAAGCAGTATTTGTTCTTGCCTGGTTGCAATGATGTGTTTTGGGGCTGTTTGTTTGGTAGCATATGGTATACATTGGAAAGTGATCACTTAGGCTGTCTGTAAGAGTTCAATGGGATGATGTTTTATTCAGAGAGGAAATTAGGATCCAAGCAGGTGTTAATTGTATGGCTGCATCTTTGTTATATCTAGATGGTTTAATTATAAGTTGTGAACTTTTACAGACGTATATTATTAGATGGGTTTTCAGCTTGTATGGTTTGCTGATCTACATTAACTTAACCCAATATTACCTTTTCATGAGGGATTTTTGAGGAGCCATAGTAGATATTATCTTTCTGTGTATTAGTATTGGTGTTGCTGGTGAATTTGCAAATTTATTTAATTCTGAAACATTCTTTTTTTAATTTTCATTTTTTAACCAGAAAAGTAAACTGGTCTTTAGTCCCTTTTCACCCATCACCTGGGACACAAAGATAAAGGTAAATGTAGTAATCAGGATTGCAGGCATAGTCACTTGGTTGTTTTGTGTCAAATGGAAGTGTGCATGTGTAACTTAAGTATGTTTGCATGTGTAACTTAAGTATGTTACAGTACAATATGTGTGCATATGTAACTTAAGTATGTTACAGTACAATATGTGTGCATGTGTAACTTAAGTATGTTACAGTACAATATGTGTGCATGTGTAACTTAAGTATGTTACAGTACTGTCAGAAAAATATGTATTCAGACATATATAAACTGTTAGAAGATATGTATTCAAACATATATAAGCTGTTAGAAAAAATATGTATTCAAACATATATAAGCTGCTAGAAAAATGTATGCTTAGGCATATATAAATGTACTCAAACATATATGAAGTGCAAAGGTTGAAAACAGTATAATATGTAATGCATTTAATTCTATTTTACTAGAATGGCAGTAGAAATAAACTTGCATATTATTGCTTGAAGCTTAAACTGTAAGTGTGATTAAAGCTTTGACCCTGACAGTAGCTGGCTAAGCTGGCTCATGTCTGTCAGTGAATATTATTTGCAAAGTTAGAAAATAATGAATCTGTGTGCATGTGTATCTTTTCCTGCTTCCACCGAGGAGAATGGCCTTGTGCGCACTATCAGAGATAATGTCCAGCTGGTGAACAAGAGAAAGACAAAGAGAAGTATTAAGAAGACATTCATCCATTGTATTCGAACTAATCTAAGAGTCTTGAATTAGTTACATCCTCGGAAGGACATTGTGACTGACCAGGTGCTTGCAAGGCTGTAATATTCTCATGGGAAAAAGATTTTTGAAAAGCATTACTTCAGCATTTTCTTATAAATTACAATGATGTAAAGACCCTGTCACTGACCACGTCAGTGAGGTGGGCAAAAGCTGTTTGTAAATAGTATAAAATGGAAAGTATTTCCTGAATAAAGTTAGTCAAAACTCTGTACATGTTTATGTATGGTTTTTTGCCTCCTAATGATCATTAGTATGTATATACAGTAGATACTTGAGCATCCTGCATTACTGTCTGTTATTGTGAAAAGCCTAATGATTTTTACAGTCTGATTTTAACAATTTATTTAACATTTTGGTCCTTCTGAAAAGCCGGAATTCCCTTGGTAAGCTGCAGGTCAGAGTGCATGGGTGACAATAAATCTGCGCAGGAGAAGCTGCCAAAACAAAATGGTTCTTCTTAAAGTGAAAAGACCTCCGACTGAATTGTTGTGTGTAAAGAGGCTGTCCACTTTCTGATCTGTGGCTGAAAAGCGGAAGACTGGGCCCCAAAAACAAAAAACAGTCGTAAAGTGGGAGGCTCAGGTAAGAAGAATTTCCCTCTTTGTCTTTGTTTTAGATCAGGGACCAGGTTACACTGTGCTATTGCTAAGGTTTGTGATAGCAGGGAGAGAGAGAGTCAAAGTATTGTATCTTGAGTCATAGATCAGGGAATAACAAAGCAAAGTAAACAGTCATTCTAGACACTACTGTGGATATGGGGAAATAAGATACCACGTGGTACAAGAGAAGGGTTATGTAACAGTCTTTTTAAGACATGGGAGATCAGTGCACTAAGAGATCACGAGATCCGCCCCTAACGGATAATGTGAAGCATATGCAATTGCAGTAAGCAGATAATGTGAGATATTTTGCAAAATGTGTTAACAACTATAAATTTGATAGTAAACTAGATAAACTTTCACTAGTTAAACTCCTTAAACAAGCTTTAATCTGATGCAGGGCGTCAGGCAAAAAAAACAGCACCAACTAGGCATACCTCAAGCACACAGGTGGATTGAGGAAGCAAATTGTAAAAAAACAGAAGCTTAGAAAATTCTGAAACATTTTTAGACAACAGTGTGAAAGGTCTGACAGACAGAATCTCTGAAAAATGGAAACTTAGAGCAGACTGGACTTGCATTAATTAATGCATACAACAGGAAAATGAGACAATAGATGGATATTATGCTAGATTATTAGAATGCTTTAAACAACAATTAAAAAAAAAAATGCATTTTTAAAAGGTTGCATTGCCTCTGTCAGTAGCTTTATTACAAAGCATATGATAGATCACTGAACAAGCAGGCTGCAAGCCTTACTTGAGTATGCTAGACGTACTGAAAGACACTTTAATAGTAAAAAGAAAAAAAGGCACAAGTCTTCACTGCTGAAGACGGAGCTGAAGTATTTGTATTACAGTCAGATAAAAAGGGCATCTAGCTAGGGACTGTAAACAAAACAAGAAAGCAATGACAGAAGATAAAGGAGATGTGGACTGACTATATGATAGTGATAATAACCAAAAATCATCAGGAAAGGTTAATAAACAAAAAGAAAATGTAAATGTAGTAGAGGGAATAAAGGAAGTACAAACAGATGTAGAGGATAAAAATGAAACTGAAATTTTAGATTTAGCATTGTTGAGCCTGGAGCTCTACCTAGCAGATACAAAACCAGAAGTGACACTTCTGGTGGAGGGAAGGAAAGTCAAATTCCTGTGTGACTCAGGAGCGTCACGGACTTTGATACACCCCTCCAAGTTACCAAAACATTCTGAATCACCTGATTATATATTAGTAAAAGCAGCAAATGGACAGCTATACAGGGAACCACTTTCCCATAATATAGCAATAACTGACCCTGTTTCAGGTATGACTCAGAAAAGTAAAATTGTAGTTTCTGCAAAAATATCCAGTAAACTTACTGGGAAGAGACCTTGTGCAGATATTTGGCATAGCAATAGTTCCTACCATGCAGGGTATGGAAGCACAAAGACAAATGGATGCTTTTGTGGTGTGATCAGAGGGTGAAGCCTATTATTGGTACAGCCAGGACCTAGTTATGACTGGTCCAAGGGCAGTAACCAAAGAACTGATAAACGTAGCCATCAGTAAGGTACCCTCCCTTGACACTGATCAGCAGCACTTGTTACATTGTACTCTATACTACTGTAGCACACCAGGACCTGATAAGGAATATAAGCAAGAATCCTGCTGACAGATTAATATTACGAACTTTATGTTGGGATACTGAGGGAAACAGTGTAGTAAGCTGTTCATTACCTCAAGAATTCATGAGATTGTATAAGTCCAATAGACTGCCACATGTCAGCTTGACAAAAAACAAAAGTGTTAAATGGGCAGACTTAGAAAAAAAGGTAACAAAATGGGAAAACAGACTGATTTAAAAATGTCAGAACAAGGGATACAAAAACAAAAAACTGAATTGGTTGACACAGACACATACAGCTGTACACTTGCAATCTAGTGAGGACAGCTGATTAGCATTTTTATTAAAAGGAAAAGAAGAGGCCTTGTGTAAAATTCCAACGACTCTGTGGTCAACAGACAAGTTAAATGTAGGGCTTATTCAAGCAGCAGGACCAGTTACAATTACCCCAAAGTCAGCTTTTAGACCACAGAAAAGACAATACATTTTGAGAAAGAATGCAAAAGTAAAAATTAAGCCTATAATAGCAGCATTACTCAAAAAAGGAGTACTGGTAAAATCTCCTGATTCACCATGTGATACACCCCTATTTCCTGTTAAAAATGCAAACGGGGAATGGCAGATGGTACAAGATTTATGAGCTGTAAATAATGCAGTAATACCTAGAGCACCTACAGTGCCAGACCCACATACCTTGTTAAATGATTTAAAGCCACAACAGAAGTATTTTACTGTGGTAGATATAAGCAATGCTTTCTTTTCAATACCTATACATCCTGATAGTCAATATTGGTTTGCATTTACATTTCAGGGTAAAAGGTATACATATACTCGACTACCACAGGGATATTGTGAGAGCCCAATAATATTTGCACAAAAAATGGCTAGCAACCTGGCAGGGTTTACCCCACCAGAAGGTAGTCAAATTTTACTTTATGTAAATGACATCTTGCTAGCAGCACCCAGCAGCAGTGCAGGGTGGATACAGTAGCATTATTAAAATTTTTAGTAATACAAGGACACAAAGTAAACAAAAGTAAGTTACAACTTTGGGAAAAAAAACACAGGTTAGATACCTGGGATATGTGATATCCAATAAAGGTAAAATACTAAATAATGGGAAAGAGGAAAAAAAAAAAAACAGCAATTTTGCAAGCACCCAAACCAACAACTAAAAAAGAAATAATGTCTTTCTTAGGTACAACTAATTTTTGTTGGAGCTGGGTACCAAATTATTTTACAATGGAAAACAAAAGCAGAAATGGCTTTCTGCAGGTTGAAGCAGTTAATAGCTTCTTCATTAGTTTTAAGACTTCCAAGTTATCACAAACGTTTTTTTTCAGACCGTAGATTGTAAGCAATGGTACATGACATCAGTATTAAAGCAACAACATGGGGATAAGCAATGCCCCATAGCTTACTATTCATCACAGTTAGACCCAGTGGTGCAATCTTTGCCTCACTGTGTACAAGCAGTAGTTGCAGCAGCAATGGCAGTGCAGGCTTCAGCCTCAGTAGTGTTGTTCCACCCTCTCACATTGAGAATGCCTCATGCAGTTGCAATAATTCTGCTACAAAAAAAAAAAAAAAGAGAGTTGCATACCTTTCTCCTGCTAGACATCTTTCATGTATGACCATACTGCTGAGTCAACCTCCTATGAACAGTTAGCTTTACCTAGACAAGATCTTACAGATATGCCCTTGAATGATGCTGAGGTGACATATTACGTGGATGGCTCATGCAGAAGGGGTCCTACAAGAAAGAATCTGGTGGGGTATGCAGTAGTTACAGACACTGAAATTTTAAAAGCACAAACTGTGCCACACAACTTGTATGCTCAAGCAGCAGAACTGGTAGCTTTGACAGGAGCATGTATTTTAGTAAAAGGCAAGAAAGTGAACATATATACTGATAATCAGTATGCTTTTTCTACAGTGCATGTGTTTGCACAACAATAAAGAAAATAGAGGGATGATTACATCCAGTAAAAAACCTATTAATCATGCGCAATTTATTTTGGAGCTATTAGAATCTATTCAGCTGCCTACCAAAGCAGCTATTTGTAAATGTGTAGCTCATACAAAACAACAGGATAAGATTTCAAAAGGTAATGCACGAACTAATGCAGCTGCAAAGCAAGCAGCCTCAGACTCAGAAACTTTATTTCTAAATGAAAAATTACAACCCTCTGAGATTTTAGATTTAGACATGTTAAAAACAATGCAGATGCTTACTACAAAAGCAAAAAAACAAAAATGGGTAAAACAAGGTGCAATTTTTGAAAATGGACTGTACATTTCCAAAGGGAAAAAAAAACAATATTGCCGTCTAAATTATTTAGATATGCAGCTTTGTTGAGCCATGGGCAGAGCCATGTCTCAACAGGGGGGATGGTACAGTTAGTAAATAGAATATTCCAAATATATGGATACATAAATTATACAATAAAATTTTGTGCAGCTTGTCATACTTGTAACAAGCACCATGCACAAGGAGCATTTAAAACAAGCAAGGAGTTTCCCTACACCACCATATCCGTTCCATACTATTTGTATGGACTTCATAGAGTTGAATAAATGTGAAGGAAGGAAGTTGATGAGTGAGACTCAGAAGAATTGGATTTGCTGTTTACCTCTAGCATTGCTGAGCATGAAAACAGTAACAAATGTAAAGGGTTTGATCCCCTTTGAAGTAGTATTTGGAAGGGCATATTATGTGCCTCAGTAAAAAGCTCTCATGCCTGCAGAGCTGGAGGCTGACAGTTCATTAGCTAATTATATAAAGAAACTGTTAATAAATAAATCTGTTTTGCAGTTTAACTCTTTTTCAGACAAAAGAACTTTCAGCTGAATAAGAACTTTGTGACTGATACACAAGGGCAAAATGGCCAAGAGTAAAGCAAACAAAAAGCAGAGCAACCCAAGAACTATTGCATAATTATTTTGTTGGCAGTGCATTTGTTGACTATAAGTCTGACAATTTTTCTCTTATTGTGGTTTTTCCCTGCACTCAACCACACGAGTAAAAGTGAGAAGACGTGATGAACTGTTTATAGACTGGCATCCAAACTTTAACACATACCTGACCATGAAGCGTGTGTATACAGAGACTATGCACATTTCAAATTGCTGGGTTTGTACAGCTATACCAACAACATATAAGAGACTGTTAATGTCCACTGTCCCTCTGGGAATAAAATGAGACTTGGAAAAGTTTTTTTGATACAGGAACTGTGAGATCACAGGACAAAATAGCTTTATTTTTACCTGTCACACAAAAAGGAGTTGTATGTTCTACGAAAGTGATACCCTCCAGGTGGGCTGGAGTAATGGTAATATAACAATGTCTTATAAATGTTACATTAAAGTCAGAAGTGGGGGTACTGTTTGTGATACTAACCATGATTCATATCTGAGTTCAATGAAAACTACATTAAATGCAGTACGTGACAATCCAGTCTTAACTAAACAATTGTCTATTAAAGATAGGAAAATATTTCATGCAGGGATAACACGTATTAGTACCAAAGTAATGATTTTATTTGTGGGAAAAAGGCATATGAATGGTTACCTGAGAATTGGTCCGGCAGTTGTTTTTTGGGTTATCTGGTTCCAGCAATAAGACATACTGCAGAATTACCTTTGGGTAAGATACGAAATGTAAGGGAAACAGCTCGAAAATCTGAAGGTCCAGTTAAGAAACCTGTGAATCCAGTTGGTAAAATCGAAGCTGGTTGAAAAGACCATAATTCAGTGAAAGACAAAAGTAAATTGACTCATATGGACTTGGGCAACAGTGTTATATCCAGGGCAGGAATACCACCAGCCTATGGAGCAGTCAAATCGATCTGGGAGCTGAGGAAGCTGTCAGGAAGCCATGAGAATGCAACTTTTTCCACCCTAGAATTGGTGACTGATAAACTGAATGCAATGAGAACTGTTGTGCTACAAAATCAAATGGCTCCTTACTTCACCCTAGCGGCAAGAGGTGGTACACGAAGAAGAATGCTGTGCTTTTATCCCTGAGGATCGTCACGAGACAAATAATCACCTAGAGGTAATTCAGCAAGTATCAGCAATGACTAAACCAGGCCCAAACCCACTGACGGACTTTTTCCAGAATCTGTTTGGGGGGTGGGGTTCCATCCTATTGAACATTTAATTGCTATTTGTGTGGGTATACTCCTAATAGGAGCATGTGTTTACTGTGAAATTCCCTGCATGAAAAGATTAATCAAAAATTTGTTGATATATCTGTTACTGAAACTTTTTACCAAAGTGTTGAAATTGAAAGATTAATTTCAGATGATGCTTTTTCTGAAATATAAAACCAATGACTTGCTTAGCTGAAAGTCCTTAGAAGGGAAAAGGCTAAGAAATGAAATAATATTGTTTATGTTTCTAATAGAATGAAATGCATTAACAGGAGGGAGAATGTCAGAAAAATATGTATTCAGACATATATAAACTGTTAGAAGATATGTATTCAAACATATATAAGCTGTTAGAAAAATATGTATTCAAACATATATAAGCTGCTAGAAAAATGTATGCTTAGGCATATATAAATGTACTCAAACATATATGAAGTGCAAAGGTTGAAAACAGTATAATATGTAATGCATTTAATTCTATTTTACTAGAATGGCAGTAGAAATAAACTTGCATATTATTGCTTGAAGCTTAAACTGTAAGTGTGATTAAAGCTTTGACCCTGACAGTAGCTGGCTAAGCTGGCTCATGTCTGTCAGTGAATATTATTTGCAAAGTTAGAAAATAATGAATCTGTGTGCATGTGTATCTTTTCCTGCTTCCACCGAGGAGAATGGCCTTGTGCGCACTATCAGAGATAATGTCCAGCTGGTGAACAAGAGAAAGACAAAGAGAAGTATTAAGAAGACATTTATCCATTGTATTCGAACTAATCTAAGAGCCTTGAATTAGTTACATCCTCGGAAGGACATTGTGACTGACCAGGTGCTTGCAAGGCTGTAATATTCTCATGGGAAAAAGATTTTTGAAAAGCATTACTTCAGCATTTTCTTATAAATTACAATGATGTAAAGACCCTGTCACTGACCATGTCAGTGAGGTGGGCAAAATCTGTTTGTAAATAGTATAAAATGGAAAGTATTTCCTGAATAAAGTTAGTCAAAACTCTGTACATGTTTATGTATGGTTTTTTGCCTCCTAATGATCATTAGTATGTATATACAGTAGATACATGAGCATCCTGCATTACTGTCTGTTATTGTGAAAAGCCTAATGATTTTTACAGTCTGATTTTAACAATTTATTTAACAAGTACAATATTTATTTATTTTTGTTTACTGGGAATATCTGGGTGGGCAAGACATTCCATTTTCAGCAGAGGACAGGGGAAAAAAGCTCCATAGTTTAATTAAAATTATTATAGTACTAACCATTACAGTAATAACAACCATTGCAGTAATACGATAGAAGATGATTCAGCAATAATATTTTAGCTGCAAAGAGAAATCATGTCACAGTTTTGGTACTGAGTAACACATTCACCAGTTTCATTCTGTAGAAAATCATTTCATGAAACATACAAAAGGTGCTATGGAAAATAGATGTTACACTGTTCAAACTAAGTGATTCATACCATTAGCAATACTGCAGATGCACGGATATATATAAAACAAGTATATTACATTGGTTTCCATATGATATCCACCTTGTAATGCATATTGTAATGTTGCTGCACTTGGGTAAGTGGTCAAGCTTGTAGTTTTATGGATTGGTTAGTGATATAAGAGGCACATATGATAGGTTAGAAATAAATGATTACCGCAAAGATTATTTTGAGGAGGACATCTGGCTGTAAAATTGTGGTGGGTATTTTGCATGTAGGGGAAGATGTACATTAGGATAGATAGCGGAAGGATAAAGGGAAAGATGGGATGAATATTCATTCAAGAGGCTAAGATGTAGTTGAAAGTTTGTATGAGGGTAAAAGTGGTAGAAGAACACAGGAATGAATAGAATGAAGAAAGAAGTGAAGAGGAGTAGAACTGAGAGAAAGGTAAAGGTACAGGGACCAAACTGATCGAAGTGGCTGTGAGAATTTTGGGGGCAATACTGTGAAAGATGTTTTTTTTTTTGAAATGTTGGCACCTGAAATGCTGAGTGCTAAAATGCAGAAAAATATCAGAAATGCAGGAGAACAGTGAATCTCAAGCATCAGTCTTCACCTTTAAACTTTTTTTTTGCAGGGTGCAAGACCCCTACACCCCTAATTCCCCTAACTTATATATATGAACTCCAACTCCAAGATCACCATACCTCAAAGAAGTGGTCATGTAAGTCTGTTTTTTTTTTTTTTTTTGCCCATTCAGTCTCCTTGCTTCTAGATACTGTGAAAGATATGCCAGTGAGTATGTGCGGTGCAGGTTGGGGGAGAAGTGCAAGGTCAAACTTTGAAATGTTATCCAGGTGATATACATGAGCAAAGCCAGGTGTCTATTAGGAATTGTCTAAGACTTAATTTGAAAGTACATTTGTTGTCAAGCTATTAGTGTACAGCTGGAAGGCTGTTTCATATTCTGGAAATGTTACTGGAGAAAAGATCATCATGAGCAGTGTTTTGTGATTTAGTTGATTTAGTAATATGAAGCGGTGTTTTATTTTTAGGGCAGACAGCTGACTTGAGATATGTTTTTCAGGGTGGAGCATTTTTTTGGGCAGGTCATGGGCAAAACAGATGAGTGTGGAATGATCTGAATATTGAATCAAGGTGGGTTGCTTGGTAGCAGAGTGAATGTTATTTATGAATAAGATGATCAGTTGGGGTCCTAATATGGAGCCTTGTGGTATGCCTATGTTGACGGGTTGCAAGGTGGAGTATTCATTTTGCTACTTTACTGCTTGATACGTATTAGTAAGGCAATTGTTAAACCAGGAAAGAGAGATGTGTCAGAGTCCTAACTGGGAAACCTTTGGTAGTACTTGATTTTGAGACAAAGTGCCAAATGCTTTTCTCAAGTCTTGTAAGAAGGAAGATACCAGTTTCATGTCTTCACTGTTTGTACAAACTATGGTAGTGCTGCAGTGAGGTGGAAGTTCAGCTTGGGATGGGGAGAGTAGGTTCTTGCAGATCATGCAGTTCAGTAGCTGTGCATGGATACACTTTTCCAAGATCTTGGATACAGGGAGAAGCATGAGCATAACAGTGGGTCTATAACTGGAATAATCACTTAAGGGTCCTCCTGTATGCAATGGCAGCAAGTAAGCCTTGTTCTAGACGGTAGGCACCTGACATTCCTATACGGATTTATTTATAAATATAGATATTGGAATGGACTAAAAGTGGGGTAGCAAAAATAGGGGAAAGGAACTAAGCATTTACAGGATCAAATTAAATACCTGAAGACTGAAACAAATTATGAATGACACTAGAACATTTATGTTATGCACTCCAGCAGTAGATTATTACTTGATTATCTATTCACGGTGTGTGTGTATGTGTGTGTGTGTGCATGTGTGCGTGCATGCATGCATGCACTCGCACGCGCGCGCGTGTGTGTGCGTGTGTGTGTGTGTGTATGTGTTTGTGCATGCATGTGCACGTGTGTGTCTGTGTGTGTGTGTGTGTGTGTGTGTGTGTGTGTGTGTGTGTGTGTGTGTGTGTCTGTGTGTGTGTGTGTGTGTGTGTGTGTGTGTGTGTGTGTGTGTGTGTGTGTGTGTGTGTCTGTGTGTCTGTGTGTAAGTGGTTCTTTGATCCTGAATGCTGTACCCATGCGGTCAAAATAAAAACTTTTCCAGCACCTGCTATTTCATCGCCTGCATTTATATGAAGTTAATCAAATCCAAGCAGTTAGTGGAAAACAGTCTTGCTCAAGCATTTTATTATTTTATATATTTAATAAATACAAGGTCTGGCAAGTTTAAGTATAAGTTTTTTTTTTTTTTTTAATAAGTATTTCTTTATCCCTGAGGTAGCACCATGTTGGAATTAGCTTGTCAGAAATGGATGGTTGCCAGAAGTACAGCTTCCAAAATACGGTGTGCAAGGGAAAAAACAAACCAACAAACAAACAAGCAAACAAACAAACAAACACACAAACACTTGTTTCAAACATTTGCAAGGGACTTCCATTTTTTTTTTTCATTTTACTTTAAAGCCATTTGAATGCATTTATTATACTGGCAAGTAGTCTTCTGGGTAAAATTATGTGGTTTGTAATAAAACATTACTGTTCTAAACAAAAATGTCTTATTTTTTTAAAAACAATGTCATTGTATAAGAAGCAACTTTGTTTTCATTCCCACTCACTGTGTTGATTTGAGCCTAGGCAGTTTAGAGATACACTGTACATGCAGTTCATATTTGAGCTATATGGTATAACATGCTAAGGAAATGACTGTAGGATCCACATAGCTTACTGTGCAATTTTCTCTGTTCAGTCTAATTAAAGACTTTAGGGGTGTTACCCAGGTAAAGTAATACAACTGAACTGGCATTGTACTCCTAGGTTACCCAGGTAAAATAATGCAACTGAATTGACATTGCACTCCTAAGGTTCATGTCTTATGATTCCTAGGTGTACTTAGTATAAACAGAATCAAAATGTCAATAACTTGAATACATATGGATAATATACATAGAATATAGAGTATTCAGGTTCCAGATCATTTGTCTTTAAGATCATTTGCCTGAAAATCAAAAGCTTCAGCCCATTTTCCAGAAAACTCATATATTCACAAACCTATTTGCCTGAAAACTCATTTGAGTGAAAAATGTATCCACAACATATATAACATAAAACGTGTTTTGCAAGTGGGTGGCAAGCCCCTGCACTCCCTACATCCCCCTTATTTATATATACTAACTTCATGGTTGTATGACTGGGAAGCCAAGACAAAAATACCACAAACAGTTAATCAGTGCTGGAGTGCAAACACAAACATCTACAGATCTGGAGGTACAACAAGATGCTAGCCATTGCAATCTACACATAGTCTGCAGGACTCACATCCCTGTTAATTCATATAACAAAACAAAAAAAAAATCATCAACCAGGATTCTACTAAAAAATGTAATGATCTTTTGTGTATGCATGCATATATGTATATATTTATGTATGCATTAATGTTTTCATTTATTTATTTTATTTCCATTTGTTAGCCAAAGTAGGACATTGATTTGGATGGACTATTTCCAGGTTCACCCTGGGGGGAAAGAGTATTTAGATTTGATTACCCAGCTCAGATAGATATGTATCCCTGCGTTTGCTATTGATATTAAGTAAAAAAGAAAGTAAGAGCTTTTAACCTCCTAATATATTATTGCAGATTTTATGTATTGGAGATGTTCTCATTTTTTCAGGACACCTCTTTATTTTATATTTTTTTTACTAAGTATGCATTTTTATACTGTGCTTCCTTGACTTTTTTTCTTTTTAAATGTTTTTTGATTGTTTAGTTCTTTTCTCTACTAATGCATACTTAGCTATTCATCAGACAGGGATGGACAAATAAAATTTATTTTCGTGTACGAATTAAGAATTTCTGATTCTAAGATAAACATTATTACACTTGCATTTTGCAACATTGCTTATACTTTTAGGGGTAATAACAAAATTACTTTTTTTAAACATTCAAACATTTGGTGTGAAGCACTGGGGACCGTTATCTTCTGCACTTTTCATTATGTCATCAGATGCTTTTCTTTCTACTTTCACGGGTAATTACTAGGCTAACAGTCCCAGGGGATCATTTTAAGCTAGTCAGTGCTTCCCAAGGGTAAGAATCAGATCCTGTACCTTGTGTCTGTAAGGTAAACATCTTAACCCTTATGCCTCCCCCATTATTTCAATGGGTATATTTATTTTCCCTTGTTCTTTTTCAATATGGTAGTCTGAATATTTATTTGATGTGAATATTGCATTTATTTATTTATTTTATTTTGTTTACTGTTATAGGCCTACTGGGTAATGCCCCTTTTCTGTGGATGCTCATAGTGAAATATTTCATATGTAGGACAGAAATAAATCACAAAGAGAAATATTTCAGTATAGGATAATGAATACAACAAGCAGCATATACATACTCTAAAGAGATATGCAAATGCTTGAGAATTTGCATATTGCTCATTACCCCCCACCCCACCCCACCCCAGGCAATAAACACACCAGTTTGACTGACTGACTGTTTATTGGTTGCTGGGCCATACAATGAGCTTTGTATTTATTTTAATCAAGCCATTATCCACATGTAAGGGACTATTCCTTTTTCCCCAGGACTGTGTGATCTCAGAGTTAGTATATATAATTAGCAAGGGTGTGTGTGTTGGGAGGGCTTGCCACCCTGCAAAATAATTTGCCACTGCTTTAGTCCACTCCAGGGTAATTCCCAGAGCATGTACAGAATATTTGTAACTTCAATGTTATGATGTCAATCTAATGAGTGTCTGCGCACTGTTCATTTGATCCAGTGCCCTGTACCCACTTATATATGTCTGTATTTTATATATCTCACTCTCTCTATAGATATAGATGTAGATATGTATATAATTATAGATATCTGTACAATTACTAGCCCCACTCAAGGAAAAAAAAACTGTCACCATGGAAACCCAAGCTGTTTTAGCCTCTTCCTTAGCTGACCTGTTATGCTTGATTTTCTGAGGCAGAGTAGCAGCTGCCTCATGTGTATGTGTACTGACAACTCACTTCTTCTAATACATACTGGCTCTACCTGTGAGAGCTGTACCTACTTATCTATGTTTGAAGCTAATCTCTCCATTACACTCAATGTTAGTAAACTGCACCACAATCCCACTGCATTACCACATCATCAGAACATTACGGTGAGGTAGTAAAGAAATCCTTGCCTAACCATCATAGGCCTCGTAGACATCCTGCTAGCTTCCCTCAGTCATGTAATACAAGTAATGTGTCATTCTAGGGGTATCCAGTATGTCTTGCTTTGCTAGGGATGGTATCTTTCACCCTTTGGTTTTCGCATCTTGACTAAACATTTTGCTTCCCTCATAGTACCTTTTTTAGATACAATTCACCTGATGCACATCCTAACATAGTTAGCTCCAATCTGGATACTATTAAGGTAGTGCTGCCGAATGCCAGAAGCCTAAACAACAAAATACCTGAATTTGAGGTCTGCCTTAACCTTGAGGACATCAGCATTTGTTTAATTACAGAAACATGGTTCACTTACAGTGATAGCACTTGCTGCCTATTCATGCCTTTAGATCCACTGGCAACTGAAGGGAAGTATCTGTATTTATGCATAATTCCATTTTTTCTCAATATATTTCACATGATACATAGTCTGTGTCTATGTGGACTTTACATGTTCTTCTAGTGTAAGTGTGGGGTTTTGCTCGGTACTCCCTAAATAATAGCAGTTATTTAGCTATACTAAAATATTTCTAAATATATTGTACTACCAGCAGCTTCTAAATGAAGATAGCCCTACAGAAGCTCAACTGCTGCAGACCTCGCTTCCGATGAAATAATAAAAGCCCACCCTAGAAGAAGTGAGAACAGCCCTAAAGAAAGTGAATTTAGGAAAACTGGCACACACAGATGAGATCACAGCAGATATGATCAAACTGTAGGGTGAGAGGGGGATGAATGGCTCCTGTGGGTATTCACAGCAGTATGGAGAGAAAGATGCATCTCAAATGACTGGAGAATAAGTATTATAATGCCATTGTACAAGAACAAGGGGAAAGTTCACAACCTGTGGACAGTATTAGGTATCAAACTCTTCTCAATTGCAAGAAAGTTCCGGAGAGGGTGACTGATAAATGAATATGCAGAGTAGTAGAAAGTAAGATGGAGCATGAGCAGTTCAGAATCAGACCAGGATGAAGCATAACTGACCCAATGTTTGCAGTGAGACAGCTGAAAAGAAGCTAGAGATGAGGAAAGAGTGCAGCTGGACATTCCTAGACTTGGAGAAAGCTTATGACAAGTTTCCAAGAAAGCTGATTTAGACAGTTCTGAGCCAGTTCTAAATTCCTGAAGCATTACCATAGCCAAATATCATAAAAAACAGGTATTTACACTAAGTCAACACAAAACAAACAACTGGCACAGCAGTGATTCAGGACCACTTGGCCACTAAAGTAGTGTTATTGGCTTATCCTTCCAGCTAAACCATGTAAGCCTATAGAGTAGCATACCACACTGCTCACTCCTACAATACAACATGCCTGCCAAATGCCAAGGGGAAAGGAGGTGAAACCTGTACTTGCCCACCAGGCTGCAAAGCAGGCTGTTGCCTTTTTTTTTTACAACCCAGTTACCCAAGACACATAAATACCCACTTGGTCACAATTGCTTGAAACAATATCAAAGGAATATTAAATAACAGAAAGACAACACCCCTGATGTGAACATCATCATCTCTGAACTACTCATGGTCCTGTTTCCCAAAATCCCAACATCTGATTATCAGCAAATCTAAAGACCTTGCTACCCTGCCTACACTGTAATAAAAAATTTCTTTGCCCTTCAATACATGAAACTGCAATATCCCCTCTCCAAATCAAAGGTGGCATAATTACTGTCCACACTATCAAACTTTCTTGGAGTAATTGCTGAAGAATTATTCACACGTAACTGAACAATGACAACCTTAACTGAGAAAGCTGACAGTTGGAATTCTTTTACCGTGGGTAATAATTGATGCCGCATTATAACTTTCCTTTTTCTACAAACAACATTCCAACTAGCCAAATCAAGCCCCAACAAGCTATTATTTTGCTTACAAATGAACTCATAGCCTGCTAAAAAAATATAGGAACGATCAACTCTTAAATCTCACTTATGACCTCAAAATGAAGAACAAATATTATCTAATCACTTCATAATAACATTGTTCCACTAACAAAAAAGTGCCACTCACCTAGCTAATTAATTATAAATAACTGATAAACATCCTAAGCTATAACATACCCATGCTTCCCTAACATCAAGCATCCTAAAGTTTACCCAATATAAGTATTAAAAGCCTGTAATATCCATATATCTGATGTCTTGATGCCTTCAATGGACTTAACTTGTGATGACAAATCAGGCACTTTAACAATTAATTAAAAGATAATGTGTCCTCTACTGGCCTTTGACACCCCAACACTTTCTTCAACACTACCTAAAAATGCCTGTGATGCATCGTCCTACCATCCACAAAACAAAACACTAATCCCTTGTCTGCACCTGCTGATATCTTCTTACATGCCAACCCAAACCTCAGTGGACACAGAAGAATATGCATTTGCCTATCTGGCACCACTTTCTGACCTCTCACAGACTAATCCATTTCAGACTTTGCTAACAAGAATAAAACTGCCCTATGGACTGCCAATCAGCTCATTGATCATCATTGTATCTTTATAAAGGAAAATTGCCATGGCCACCCACAATAAATATTCATTATAAAAAGCCCCTGTGATATAAATACCTCCAGCACAACCTTTAATATCCTATGACCAGTGGTCAAGCTTCCATCATTCCAAAACCTCCAATCCACGACCATCATTTCAATGTTCTTAGTATAAACTAATGCCTACTAAGATCATTCTATTCTACCAGCTTCACTCCTGCACTCTGATCCCCCTTGTAAATCAAATACTGAGCCACAAGCACTTCAAACCAAATCTTCTCACATAATGGAAAGCCCTCAACAAATGCAGAAAATGCCCACAAATCTGAATTATAAGCCTTTTTCATAGAGCTAGCCATCTAGCTACAATTTGCTAGTCTCCCAGATTTCCATTGTCAGCTTTGAATGAAGGCTTTCTGCATCTGGGGATAGCAGCTGAAACCTGTGAAGCCGAAGATGGGCTAAACAGTCAGCAATGCTGTTCAAATTACCTGGAACATGCTTCACATAAATCAAAAGATTTCTCATCAATGAATAAGAGACTTACTTCCTTAGCAGCAACTGAAAAATAAACATTCTCTTATTGCTTAACTATTTATGCCACACAACCATTGCTGCCCAAATAGACGTCAGTTCCAGGAAAGTGATATCCTCCTCCAGGTCAATGGCCACTCCAGGGGACAGAGTGCCACAAACCATTGACCTTTAAAGTACACACCCATCCCTAAGTCCCCTGATGCATCCATATGTACTTGTAACTCCCCTGATCATATCCTGATGCATCTGTATGTCAGTGTAACTCCCCTGATCATACCTTGATACGTCCATATGTCCTTGTAATTCCCCTGATCACACCCTGATGCATCCATATACCCTTGTAAGTCCCCCGATCATATCCTGATGCATCCGTATGTCCTTGTAATTCCCCTGATCATACCCTGATGCATCCATATGTCCTTGTAACTTCCCTGATCTTACCCTGATGTATCCATATGTCCTTGTAATTCCCCTGATCATACCCTGATGCATCTATATATCCTTGTAATTCCCCTGATCATACTCTGATGCATCAATTTTTTTTCCTTATATCTGCTAGTTCTCTCCTCTCCTGCACTTTTACTAGCTTATTAGACTAGCACTTTACCATACCAGACTTCTTGTAGCAATTATTGTAGCACACAAAAGTGCAACCATCACTAAACGTTCTACAAGAAAACAGCTCTAGTACTTATTATTAATGCCCACCCCTCCAGGCTTGTCTAAAGGTTAGTTCCCTCTGCTTTCTCTTATTAAACTAGTGAACTTGGGCTTCCTGAGGCAATGTAGCAACTGCCTCATGTACACTAACAACCCTCTCATCTTACCTCCCAACACTCAGACTTGCGAGAGATGCAATTATATATCAAAATAGGAAGCCACGCACTTTCCAGCCAAGACTGGAATAGCTGGTCAAGAGGAGAAGGTCAGCATTTGCACCACACCACATGGAACACATAGCCCTCCAGAACACACACCAATACTGCCTTCACATAAAAACACCAACTACACACCCACCTTTGCGGAGGCTCTTAATAAAAATCTACTCACAGAGCAGAGACCTCCAAGGAAGAAATGCACTCGACCACTACAACACAAGACTAATCACGAGACACATAAGTCTCCTAAACCGTGTGCCACTCAACCAAAGCCCCTAAGGCAAAACATCAAGCCCAGCACACTAGTCATAGGTGACTCGATAGTGAGGCACACTGATGTCCCACTCACTAGGTTGAATAAGGAGAAAGTAACAGCCTGTCAGGTGCTGGGATCCACCACATAACAGACCTTGATGCTTTGCCAAAGATGGCCTGCATGTGTCACGCCTGGGCTTCCGGATACTGGCCAAGGCTCTTGCTACCCCTATAGTGCATTTTTTAGGTGGTGTTCCAAAGACCAATTACCACCATAACAACTACAAAAATAAATAATCTGAGGGTCATTCTGCTCAATGCTAGAAGTCTAAATCTTAAAATGCACTCACTGGAAGCACTCCTTAAAATGGATAACATCAAAATTTGTGCTGTAACAGACACCTGGTTCAAGGCAGCAGAATGCACCCCTTCACTACCAGGCTATAACTCATTCCACACCATTCAGCCCCAGAACTTGGACTGAAGCTCCAAAGGTGGTGATGTTTCTATATTCATAAAGGATGCAAATACCTCCAGACTGGTAAAAATGCACTATAGGGGTAGCAAGAGCCTTGGCCAGTATCCGGAAGCCCAAGGTCTGTCACTCATGTCATCCCAGGCAGATGGATACTGGATCCCCTTAGAATGACATCAGAAGCTTAGCCAATTGTTGAAATCAATCATTTTCTGCTTGTACTGTGGTATCATTCTGGGTGATGGTAGGATGCAGCTCAGGGCTAGGGTCATACCCACCAGGGCTACCTAATCCAAGAGCTCCTCCATGTCTCTTTTCATGTAGTGCAGGGAGGTACATCTCAAGTCATTCACACCCACATGTACAATGACAGAGTCATATTTTTACCTGTTGTTGAGGGACCTGAGTGCGTGTGTTATGTGGTGGATCCTAGCACCTGACAGGCAGCTGACTGTTACTTTCTCCTTATTCAACCTAGTGAGTGGGACATCAGTGTGCCTCAATATCGAGTCACCTATAACTAGTATGTTGGGCATGATGTTTTGCCTTAGGGGCTTTGGTAGAGTGGCACACTGTTTAGGAGACTTATGTGTCTCGTGATTAGTCTTGTGTTGTAGTGGTCGAGTGCATTTCTTCCTTAGAGGTCTCTGCTCTGTGAGTAGATTTTTATTAAGAGCCTCCGCGAAGGTGGATGTGTAGTTGTGTTTTTATGTGAAGGCAGTACTGGTGTGTGTCCTGGAGGGCTATGTGTTCCATGTTGTGTGGTGCAAATGTTGACCTTCTCCTCTTCACCAGCTATTCCAGTCTTGGCTGGCGAGTGCATGGCTTTCTATTTTGATATATAATTGCATCTCACATAACACATCTGAGATACTTCAGGTGCAGCTAACATTGGGTAAGACAGTGATTCAGGTTGTAGGCTGTTATAGGTCCCCAACCATCTTCCAAGACTCACACTCCACATTCCTAAGCACCGTGAAGAATATTAGGGTCCAACCTAGCACTCTCATGCTGGGTGACTTCAACTACCCCTCCATTAATTGGGAAAACTACTCGTGTACCGATACACTTGCCCAAAGTTTCCTGGAATTCATTAATTCCAATGCCCTGGACCAGCTCATTCTTACCCCCACTAGAGGTAGCAACATCCTTGACCTGGTCATTACTAACATGGGTGACGTTTGCTCTACACCAATAGTCAACTCCTCCCTGGTTAATTCCAACCACAAACTAATCACCTTGGAAATCCACATCCCTCCCACCCCCCAGCAAAGGTAACCACCCCCCTGGAATACATGAAAAGAGACATGGACAAGCTCTCTGATCATGCAACCCAGGCTGTTATGACCCTGACCCTGAGTAACATCCTGCCCTCACCAAGAATATAAAAACTAGTATAAAGTATAAAGAATCAGTATAAAGAAAAAAATGATCAATTTCAACAATTGGCTAAGCTTCTGGTGTCATTCAAAGGGGATACAGTGGCTGTCAGCCTGGGCCAACATGCTCAACAAGCCACATTACTTCACAAGAGATGGCTTGCACCTGTCACCCCTAGGCTTTCGAATACTGGCCAAGGCTCTTGCTGCCCCCATAGTGCCTTTTTTAGGCAAGGCTCAAAAGTCAAATCCACCTCTGTAAACAGCGCAATTAACAAAAAACTGAGGGTTATGCTACTCAACGCCAGGAGTTTAAATCTCAAAATGCACACGCTCGAAGCACTCCTCAGTATGGAGAACGTTGACATCTGTGCAGTAACTGAAACCTGGTTCAAGGCTCCAGAGAGCACCCCAGCACTACTGGGCTACAACTAATACCACACGCTTCGGCCATAGAACATGGAACAAAACACAAAAGGAAGAGGTGTATCCATATTCATCAAGGATACCTACACCTACAGGTTAGTGGCGCAGCATGATACCTTTGAGATCATCCATGTGCAACTAACATCGAGCAAATCTGCAATGCAAATTGTGGCCTGCTACAGATCACCCTCCATGACCCAGGACCACCACTCCACCTTTCTGGAGACACTGGAAAACATGAAGGTCCTACCAAACACCCTGATATTGGCCGATTTAAATTACCCTACCACTCACTGGGAAAACTACTTGAGTACAAATTCCCATGCCCAGCACTTCCTGGAATTCATCAACTCAAATGCCCTGGATCAGCTGGTAAACTCCCATACCAGAGGTGAAAACATATTGGACCTGGTCATCACCAACATGGGCGACAGGTGTTCCACACTGGAGGTCAACCCATCACTGGTTAGATCAGACCATAAACTAATCACTCTGAATGTCCATTTCCCACCCCCACCCCCAACTAAGGAAACCACAGTAAAAAAAAACTTTTCTAAAGCAAACTTCACCTTACTTAAGACAGAGGTGGTAAGTTTTACAGCCCTCACGCTAAAGGATAACGCTGCCCAAGATGCAGAAACCTTTACAAATGCACTCTATGAGCACCTACAAGGATGCATGGATTGTGCCATCCCTAGCAAAACCGAGACTCACTCCTCTAAGAGCAGGAAACCAGTTTGGTGGATCCCTGCAATAAACAGGCTATACAATAGAAGAAGGAAACTAGTTCAGAAAAAAAGCAAATCCCAAGAAGGAAAGACATCCCTGATCAGTATCAGTAAGAAACTAAGGTCCCTCATGAAATCATCCAAGACTAACTTCGAAAGAAAAATAGCCAAGGATTCAAAAGATAACCACAAAGCCTTCTTTGGCTATGTTAACAAACTAAGTGGCAACTCACAGATATGCACTGAACTAGTGCAAAATAACACAAAATATACTGAACCTACTGATATTGCCAACATCTTGGCAGATAGATTCAGTGCAAACTTCACCCCTCTCTCACCTCCAAAAGGGCCCACAACAATACTGGAAAAGTGTAGTGCCCCAAAAATCACAGATGTACAGGTGAAAACAGCCCTTTCAAAAGCCAAAATCACAGTGTCAATGGGACCAGATGGTGTCCCAGGCTGCATCTTGCACGAACTACAGAATGAACTAACCCCCCCCACCTAAACACGCTGTTCAACCTCAGCCTCTCCACATGTTAGGTGCCCATAGAATGGCACACAGCAACTGTTATTCCTCTCCACAAAGGAGGGGCTACAACTGACCCTGGTAACTATCACCCCATAAGCCTGACTAGCCTGGTCTGCAAGGCTATGGAGCGCATCATCATGGAACTCATTAACAAAGACATTGGGAACCTCCAAACACTTGACCCAACCCAGTTCGGCTTTGTTAAGGGCAGATCATACCTACTAAACCTGGATGACTTCTTTGAGACAGTCATCAAGGCCATAGGCGAGGGAAAGGTAGTTCACACAGCCTACCTTGACCTCGCCAAGGCTTTTGACACCATTCCCCACTCGGATATTACAGAAAAACTCACCAGCCTGAACATAAACCCCTACATCACGAGATGGGTTGCCAACTGGCTTACAGACAGAACTCACATGGTAAGAATAGCAGGCTCCAGGTCCGACTATAAACCAGTCACAAGTGGTGTCCCACAAGGCTCGGTCCTGGGACCTCTACTGTTCGGCATATACTTCTCAGAAGTACAGGCAAACACAGGAGGACTATGGCTAACCATGTTCGCTGATGACCTGCAAACTGGGAGCCATAACTGACACTCCCGCTGACACAGACATCCTCCAAAAGGGCCTTACTGAGACAGACACCTGATGTCAAAGTCATGGCCTCAAGCTAAATGCCAAAAAATGCATAGTCATCCCATTTGGGAAAAAGAAAACACCCACGAATTACCACATAGTTAGCAGCCCCCTTAATACAGAAGAGGTAATAAGAGATCTGGGGACCCAGGTAGATAGTAATCTCTCCTTTGACAATTATATTGCCAAAGAAGTTAGGAAATCCTTCTCTGTGGCCCATCTAATTATTAAAGGGTTTGCATTTAGAAATAAAGAGGTTATAGTGCCCCTCTACTCGTTACTCATTAGACCCATCACAGAGTACAATGCCCCATTTGGCATTTGGGATGTACCTCACAAGACACTTCCAGCAGCTGTAAAGACCACAAAAGTACCTCACCAAGAGGATTTCTGGCCTCAAACATATGTCTTACGCAGCCCGACCGAAAAAACTCTGGCTGTACTCAGTGGCATATCGCTTACTCAGAGCTAATTTCTGCCTGACTTACAAAGCCATGTCCAACTCAGAATTGATGGACATGCTCTACCTAAATAAATCCAAGTCACTGCAAGCCATGCGCTCCAGTGAGCTAAACCTTGCCACAACAATAAATAGAACATGCTGGAGGGATAGATTTCTGTCACAGAGACTCCCCATGCTTTGGAATAAAATTCCAATTTACATCAGGTAGAGCCCCTCACTAACACTCTTCAAGAGAAACCTTGACGAGTGGATGGGTAACAGAAAATACACCCCTGGGATCACTTCATTGGCTCTGCTTGACAGAGGATCAGTTAATTAATCAATGGGGCGGCGAAAGCCGACACTCTCTGGCTAGGCTTATAAATGTCCTCGGGTAAATAGCCTAGTACCTACCTATGAACCTATGAAAAACTTCTCCAAGGCTAACTTTGGACTTCTAAAAACAGAGGTAGCTAACTTCACGGCACCCATGCAAATGGAGAATAGTTGAATGACCGCTGAATCATACACCAATGCACTGTACGAACACATACACAAATGCATGGATCTCGACATACCCAATATAACCAAGACGCTCTCCTCCAAAAAAAGGAAGCCAATCTGGTGGTCCCCTGCCATAAACAAACTCTATAACAGAAGGAGGATACTGATGTGGAATAAGGTGAAGTCTCAAGACTGGAAAAACTCCCTTATCAGCCTCAACAAAAAGTTGAGATCCCTCATCAAATCCTCTAAAGCTAGTAGCAGATAGTAAAGACAACCACAAGGCCTTTTATAGTTATGTAAAGAATCTCCATTGCAATACCCAGATTTGCTCTGTGCTACTACACAATGGTACCTCCTATACCAAGCCAACAGATATTGCCAATATACTGGCCAACAGATTCAGTACCAACTTTAGCCCTCCACCCAATGGACCAATCACAATACCAGTAGATTGCCAGGCACCCAGTGTTACTGCTGCACAGGTTAAAACAGCACTGTCCAAGGCCAAGAATACAGCTTGTATGGGACCTGACAATATCCCTGGCAGTGTTCTACATGAACTACAGAGTGAACTGGCCCCTCACCTGTGTGACCTGTTCAGTCACAGTCTCACCTCAGTCTTTGTCCCTACCAAATGGTGCATTGCTATAGTCATCTCTCTCCACAAAGGAGGAGCGACTTCAGACCTTGGGAACTATCACACCATTAGACTGACAAGTCGGATATGCAAAGCTATGGAACGCATCATCATGAACCCAATAAACAAGTATGTAGGGAATCTCCAAACTCTGGATCCCACACAGTTTGCCTGTTCAACTTGGTCGACTTCTTTAATTCAGTCACCAGAGATGTGGATGAAGGCAAGGTGGTTCATAGAGCCTACCTTGATCTGGCCAAGGCCTTTGATACCATCCCCCACTCAGGAATCATAGAAAAACTCATTAAGCTAGGCACCAACCCCTATATCACTAGGTGGGTTGCAAACTGGCTCACAGATAGAACCCAGAGTGTGAAAGTAGCTGACTCCAAGTCAGACTGCTGACCAGTCATGAGTGGAGTCCCACAGTTATCTGTCTTGGGTCCTCTCCTGTTTGGTATTTACTTTTCAGAAGTCCAGGCCAACACAAAGGGACTATGGCTAACAAAGTTTGCAGATGATTGCAAGTTGGGAGCCATTATTAACTCCCCAAGTGATGTTGACATCCTGCAGAAAGGCCTCACTGAGACCAATGACTGGTGTCAGAACCATGGCCTTAAGCTCAATGCCAAAAAAATGTGTCATCATCCCCTTTGGGAAAAACCCAGTCCCCATGAATTACCACATCAGTGGTAGTCCACTGAACACAGAAGGCATTATAAGAGATCTGGAAAAACAGATTGACTGCAACTTCTCTTTTGACCACCATTTTGCCACTGTGGTCAGAAACTCCTTCTATGTGGCACATCTCATTTCTAAGGGCTTTGCATCGAGGAAGAAAGACATCATTGTCTCCCTCTACTCTTCCCTCATTAGGCCAATCATTGAGTACAATGCCCTATTTGGCATATACCTCACTAGACACCTGCAACAACTGGAGAGGCCACAAAAGTACCTCACAAAGAGGATCTTAGTCCTTAAACACTTGTCCTATATGGACAGACTCAAAAAACTCCAACTATTCTCTGTCTCATATGAAAAACAAGAAAAACGGCTCAGGAAAGATGCCAGCATCCACAAACAAGTATTTAATAAAATCAATGTCCTTTAAAAACCAATGTTGTGATGGAAAAAAGTCCAAAATAAGCCAAAAAACAAGAATCAACAAATCCAAGTGTAAAGTGCTTTTCATCTGTTAATATAAACAGACTTCTTCAGACAAATGCACTCTGTAAGTCAAAGGGAATTTAAATGCAGCACAAGTAGTCACATGACAGATGTTACTTAAAGTTAACTCTTTCAAAGTCAGAGCAGTGCTGACTTGCTTTTCACCTTTTAAAGAGAAAGACAATATGCAAAAATCAAGAAAACCTAACAACAAGTAATTTGAGTTAAACACAGTGGTTCAATGTGTTTCATGCATTGCATTCTAGTTATTTTACGCTCTACTTCTCAAAAACGAGAAGTGTATATGTGTATTGCTACAAACCAGGATGTTATATCAACGAGCATTAACATATAAAAACATACAAATGCTAATGTTGAATGTGTTGTCAGTGCCTGTATGTGAAGTACTGAACAGGGCTACAGTTATGTCCCAGATGTATAATAAGTCTAAATGTTAAAAGGGTGCCCATACATGTAACGCTATTGCATTACATCCACCCCAAACAACAACAATGTATTAAACCGTATGTACGGTGTGTATTTAATAACCTGTCCTGTCATAACAGGACTAGACACTTATTAAAACAATGTCATTAAATACTAAACAAACTACCTTAAAATGTACTAAAACACAACAAGTAACAGACACCTATCTTCTGGTTGGTCAAATGCAAAATATGCGCATTGGAGGACTGTGTACATTGAGTGCAAAATTATACACCTAACGTAACCAATTCTTAAGTTTAAGTATACAGGCGAGCCAATAAACTTCGTTCAATCCTGGTGGGTGACATGCATCCAAATGTAACTGCCATAAAAGTTCTATCTTTTCTAAATTTAGTGAACTGGAGCCACCTCTAAGCATAGTATGGATTAAATTGTCCTGATCTTGTATTTGCTCAATAACTTTAAATTTAAACGAGTGGTTGGGTTTTTCCATACAGTGCTTTGCTAGTGCATTCTCTTGTTTGTGTCTACTGATTGCATATGTGTGATCGTAGATCCTGTCACAAAGCCTTCTGTTGGTTTTCCCGACATAGAAGGCTGGGCATAGTTGACATAAAGCCAGGTAAACTACACCTTTAGAATTACAGTTGAATTTGTTTCTCAAAATATAATTTCTATCTCTGATAACAAACTTGCTGCCTATGTCTATATACTTACAATAATTACACATCTCACAACGGAACATACCTGCTGTTCTGCATGTGTTGTTGTGTCAACCTTCTATGATGTTTTTTATATTTTTACCATGCTTGTAAGTGACAACCGGTGATGGTCCTAACTTTTGGGTGATGTCTCTATCAGTTGTGAGCAAGTGCCAATTCCTTTTCAATATGTCCACCACTTCTCTTGCTCTTATATTGAAAGTGAAAACAAACCTAATGTTTCCATTGGTTGTTTGTGTTGAACATCTACTCTTAAGTGTGTTATAGTTAAAGCTGTTTGTGTGGTTAGTCTGTTCAGCGACAGTTGTGTCAAGATCTAGATTTGACTCCCTTGGTACTAGTAAGATGTCCTTGTTCAAAATTGGTTTGTATATTCCTTTTTCTCTTTTAACTTGGACTTCCATTATTATGTTGTTGATTAATTCAGTGGGGTAACCCCTGTGTGAAAACATATCATACAGGTTTTCACATTCCACTAAAAAATCATTTTGCATGGTGGTCATTCTGGCAGCCCGTACAACTCGTCCTTTAATGTCAGACTTTTTCTGATGCAAAGGGTGGGAACTGTTGAAATGCAAGAGTGAGTTAGAGTATGTACTTTTTCTATAAATTTTAGCTGTATAGTGTTGACCCAATATGTCTTTTGATAAGAGTACATCAAGATAACTAATACTCAACTCTTGGTAAACACTGGTGAATTTTAAAAAATCAGTAGTGTTGTTAAAATATTCAACCCGTTCTTTTGCTAAAGTACTGCCACCTGAAATTATAATGAAAATATTGTCCAAGTACCGGGTATAAAAGGAAATACTATTCTTCAAATTTGTGTTTTCAAGAACAAATTTATGTTCCCTATGGGCCATAACTAAGTTGGCAAAACTGCCTCCACATGGGGAGCTCATAGCTACCCCAATTTTTGTAAGTAAATGTTGTTGTTAAAAGCAAAGAAATTGTATTCCAAACTATACCCAAAAGTTGTTCAATCAATCTTTGCTCAGAGTCACTTACTCCTCTTAACTTGATGAATTCAACTACCCACTCGATACCTGTGTCATGGGGAATAGACGTGTAAAGATCACAAACGTCAATAGTTAAAAATTTATTTTCATCATTATATTCAAGGGTGTTGATTTGTTCGAGGAATGACCATGAATCTTTGCAAATTTGTTTTTCTTTACTTACGTACATTTTCAGTATGGAGTCAATCACCTTAGCACAGGGGTATGTGATAGATTGACGAGCGTCTACCAGTGCTCTCATAGGGGGGTCATTGAGATCTTTGTGAATTTTGGGAAACCCAAATAAGGAGGGTAGTTGGGGCGATGGCAAGTTTAAATAGTTGTTGATATGTATATCAGTCAGTGAGTCGATAAATAAGTCATTAATAGACATTTTTATTCTATTTTGTGCTATGTTTAACTCAGTTAAACTCACTTCTTGGTAAGCCTCACCTTCAAGAAGTTTTGTCATTTTATCAATGTATTGACTCCCTTCCATTACTACTAACCCACCACCTTTATCTGGTTTCATTATACGGATGGGTAGGTTTTTAAATTGTATTAAATTCAATTTGTCCTCTGTGGAGACATTATGATGGTCAGTAGAATAAACATTCTTACTAAACAATTTCCTTATTTCTATTTCACACATGTGGTCAAAAAGGTGAATGAGTGGATGTGTAGGTGGATTATAGGTGTTGCTAACCTGAAGGCATACCTATCAGGTGTCCCATCACCTAGTAAAGCTGTTAGATTGAGCTTTCTAATGTAAAGTTTAAAATCTAACAGCATTTCAACCACATCACCCTTATTAGATGGAACAAAGTTAAGTCCATTTGCAAGTAATTCAACCAAACTGTTGTCCATGGTAAACTCAGTGTAGTTGTAAATATTAAAATATCCTTTTGCGTTGGTAACAAGTTTGTAGTTGTTGATAGTATTGTCTGGTTTGTCTACCGCAACATCAGGGAGGTACCCCACTACCTCCTCCTGTTGCTTGCAGCTTGAGAGTTGTAAAATTTCCTCTGGTTCACACCATGTCTGTTGCGACTCCTCACTGTCCACCCTTGAAAGATTTTTTACTGATGGTTACTAGAAGCACCCTCTGTTTCAATGTTCTCAGACCTGTCCCTGTTCGTCATAGGTGCAACATGGCTTGTCCCTGGTCTTGGTGATGTCAAAACATTGTTGTCCATATCAGGGTCGTTGGTGCCATAATCAGGTAGAGTGTCGTTGGTGTTACTCATAAAGTTGTTATGGGATTGGGAGTGAGGTGGTTTCGGGTAGGCTGTACACTGCTCATAGTCCTTTAAATCTCTTCTGAGTTTTCTAAGTTTGGTTACTTTCATTCTATCAATTTGTTGGGAAATACTGGTAAAAATTTGTTGGTAGTCATACTGGTATCTGTCAAACACTGTATCCTTTTTAATGTCCTTTTCCAATACATTTACTTCCTCAGTGAGGTGTTTAATTTGTATTGAATAGTGTTTGCACATAATCTTTAGCAATTCTAAACCTTGAGTGTTGAACAACTGAATAATGTCTTAAAAAAACTCAGAACCTGGTTTTAGACCTGTGGGGTACTGCCAAGTGCGGAGGCCTTTAGGGACAATGTTCTCTTTTATACAGGTTTCAAAATATTGCAATCCAAGTTGCAGTTTTTTAATTTTAAGTAGCTTAGTGTCAAAAAGTTTAAGTTTAAAGGAAATACGCACATTACTTCTAGCCGGGTTTCCTGTAGTTGCATTTCTGCTCTGAGAGTTTAAACTTGGTTGCTCATTCAACCAAGTGGTTAGATCATAGGACCCAATAAGCCCCAAAGTAATGGTGCTTTCTGTAGTAATATCCCGGTTATTGTTGTTGCCCATGTTGTAAGCAGTCACTTTGTGGTTTCCATTTTCATTCACTGGAACTTGGTTAATTAGAAAATTTGATGAGTTGGTTCCATTTGCTCCCTCTGGAGTGCTGGATAAAACCCTTTGTGTTTGTGTAGTACTCGGTTGAGATAAACACTCAACTCTGGCTGTTAGGTTCTCCAAACGTTGATTCATTGCCTCCAGCAATAATGTTAAGTTGCCTCTTCCGTCTATTTCTGAACCTGAGAGGTTAAGAACGTTGTCACTATTTCCCATAGCCATGAACAAACAAGTCAACCACCAAGAACAAAAAACTGATGAGCCCCCCAAACCTTTCTGTGTTGGAGGGAAGCCTTCTAGCTTATCAATGGGAGTGGTAAGCATTAGGTAACCTGTCTACCACATAAGGAGTGGCTCCGGCCCAGAATTTGTAGTTATTGGCAGTTTGGGTGGTCTTCCATCTCTCTCAACTTTCAGATTTGAAGGCCTGCATTTGCACTTGTTTTTGTCCTGTAACTACTGGGCCCATCTCATTTGCACACTCAAAAAAAAAAATGTATCTGCTTTTACTGTATTTGTGTTTCTTCCTACTTTATTTTGCTTTTGCGTCATCTTAATAGTACTCAACTGTATTTATTACTGCTTGGTGTAACTCATTCTAAACCTTTTAGTTTAAGCACTTGGGCTTCAAACCAGTTGTTTTACATTAAGAAGGTTTGTGGTCTGCACTGTAGTGGCAGAACAGGTAGCTTACATCCTTCTAAGTTGGGAACTGCTGATTGAGGGCTCAGTGTCTGTTATTCTAAAAGTGTATTAATTCTGGTTTAAGCACTTGGGCTTCAGGCCAGTTATTTACATTAAGAGGGTTCGTGGTCTGCACTCTTGTGGGAGGAGAGGCTGGACTCTGCCTTCTGAGCTGGGAATTTCTGGTTAAAAGGCTTATAGTGCCTGCATATTTGAACTGCTTCTTACTGAAATTGGTACACCTTGTTTGCTGTAGCATAGACTAGATCCAGGCCTGCTGAATCTAGCTTTGTTTGTATAACTTGAGCACTAAACCAGGCATTCTTTAAAGTATTCAATTGTATTTATTACTGCTTGGTAGTAACTTGATTAAAGTGTAGCTATCATTCTAAGTCTTTTCGATTAAACACTTGGGCTTCAGACCAGTTGTTTTACATTAGGAAGGTTTATGGCCTGCACTGTGGTGGCAGGACAGGTAGCTTACATCCTCCTAAGTTGGGAACTGCTGATTGAGGGCTCAGTGTCTGTTATTCTAAAAGTGTATTAGTTCTGGTTTAAGCACTTGGGCTTCAGGCCAGTTATTTTACATTAAGAAGGTTTGTAGTTGGCACTCTTGTGGGAGGAAAGGCTGGATTCTGCCCTTCTGAGCTGGGAATTTCTGGTTAAAGGCTTATAGTGCCTGCATATTTGAACTGTTTCTTACTGAAATTGGTACACCTTGTTTGCTGTAGCATAGACTAGATCCAGGCCTGCTGAATCTAGCTTTGTTTGTATGCTTGTTATTTGTTTGCTTGTTATTTCCCTGAAAATCTAATTCCACCTAAAACATGGCTTTTCAGCGCTTCTGTGGATCCCTAGTGATATCTGCATTGCTTACTGTACTTATTTCCTTGTTTCACTTGAAAGAAAGTTACTGTTTGTTGTTTTTGCATTTAAGTTACCTGTAACACATTGCATTTAAGTTACCTGGCACTTGCTCACTAAAGCAATTATATAAGTCAGCACTAAAAAATTAAAAGCACTACACCCTCACAAACTCCCCTTGAGTACTTTGTTCCCCATTGGCCTTTTTTTCAGTTATAAAGGAATTCCCAATACTATTCTAGCATGTCCAAAGGTCAGTTGTCAATCTCCTCTCCGGTCCAGCTGGTGAATCTGGGAATCTTGACAATCATCTCCTCCTCCCAACAAATTCCAACACATGTGAGAGATGCAACCATATTGCCAAACTGGAGGCTAAGCTCTCTCAACTCAGTACTGGCGTAACCAGTCAGGAGGAGAAGGAAACCACGCTCACTACAATTCCAGTCTCACATAGACCTACCACAACAGCAAACCAAACACATAAACACACAAAAACATACTCGGAGGCTCTAAATAAAAATCTGCCTAAGCAGCAGAGACCTCCAAAGCAGACACCCAAGCAACCGCTACCCCAAAACAAAACACGTGCAACACATAGCTCACAAAGCCAGTGTGCCGAACAGTCACAGCCCTTAAGGCTAAACAACACACCTGATACACTTGTAATAGGTGACTCTATCATCAGGCACACTGACGTCCCACTCACCAGGCTGAACAAGGAGAAGGTCATGGTGAGCTCCCTGTCGGGCGCTAGGATCCGTCACATAACACAAGCACTCAGGTCACTCCAAGGCAAGTACAAATATAACTCGTTCATTGTCCATGCTGGTGTGAATGACCTGAGACATACCTCCCTGGACTACATGAAAAGAGACATAGAGGAGCTCTCTGAGCATGTAGCCCAGGCCGGTATGACCCTGACCTTGAGTAGCATCTTACCCTCACCAAGAATGACGCCACAATATGAAGAAAAAATGATCAATTTCAACAATTGGCTTAAGTATTGGTGTCATTCAAAGGGGATCCAATGCCTGTCAGCCTGGGATGACATGCTCGACAAGCCACGATGCTTCGCTAGGGACGGCTTGCACCTGTCACCCCTGGGCTTTCGGATATTGGCAAAGGCTCTTGCTTCCCCCATAGCGCCTTTTTTAGGTAAGGCTCAAAAGACAAACCCACCTCCATAGGTATCACAAATGATAAGAAACTAAGAGTAATGCTACTCAACGCCAGAAGTCTAAACCTCAAGATGCATGCACTGAAAACTCTCCTTAGCATGGAGAACATCGATATTTGTGCAGTAACAGAAACCTGGTTCAAGGCTCCTGAGAGCACCCCAGCACTACCAGGTTATACCTCATACCATGCTTTTCGGCCCCAAAACTTGGACCGAACCACAAAAGGAGGGGGAGAATCAATATTCGTCAAAAATACCCACACCTCCAGGTTGGTGGCACAGCACGAAGCATCAGAGACTATCCATGTGCAACTAACAGTGGGTAAAACTGCCTTCCAGTTTATAGCCTGCTACATACCACCCTCCCAAACCAAGGAACCCCACTCGGCCTTCCTGAGAACACTGGAAAATATGAAGGTCTCTCCAAACACCATTATATTAGGTGACTTCAACTACCAAAACATAGACTGTGAGCATTACTCTAGCTCCAACACCCTAGCCCAAAGCTTCCTATAATTTATAAACTCAAATGCTATGGAACAACTTGTTACCACTCCCACAAGAGGGGAAAACATACTGGACCTGACCATCACCAACATGAGGACTCTATGCTGCAGACCAGACATTTATCCCTCACCGGTAAGATCAAACCATAAACTAATCTCACTGGATATTCACATCCCAACCCCACCCCCTGCCCAGAAAACCACAGTGAAAAACTTCTCTAAAGCAAATTTCACACTCCTCAAAACCGAGGTGGAATCCTTCAAATCCCCCGAGCCTGTGGAAAATACGGCCCAGACCGCAGAATCGTTTATAAACGCATTCTATGAACACCTTCAGGAATGCATGGATCATGCAATCCCAAATAAAACCAAGACCCAATCCTCCAAAGGCAGACGTCCTGTCTGGTGGACCCCAGCCATAAACAAACTATACAATGGAAGGAGGAAGCTACTACATGATAGAGAAAAATGCCAAAAAGGGAAGGCATCTCTGATCAGTATTAGCAAAAAACTACAGGCACTCATAAAATCGTATAAGGCCAGCTTCGAGAGAAAAATTGCACAGGACCCTAAGGATAATCACAAGGCTTTCTTTAGTTATGTTAGAAACCTGGGTGGGAATTCCCAGATATGCTCAGAATTACTCCAAAATGACAAAAAATACATCGAACCCACAGACATTGCCAACATCCTAGCTGACAGGTTCAGCACAAACCCCCCCCCCCTCCCCACCAAAAGGGCAAATATCTATCCCAGCAGAGTGCTGCCCCCCTGACATCTCAGATGCTTAGGTAAGAGCCGCCCTCTCCAAAGCAAAAAAAACAGCATCAATGGGACCAGACGGTGTCCCGGGCTGCGTCCTACATGAACTCCAAGAAGAGCTAAACTCAAACATAAAACTACTGTTCAATCTCAGCCTTACTACAGGATATATACCCAAAGAGTAGCGTTCAGCAACAGTGGTCCCTCTCCACAAAGGTGGTGCCTCAACAGATCCTGGAAACTATCGCCCCATAAGCCTGACTAGCTTAGTCTGCAAAGCTATGGAAAGGATCATCATGGACCTCATAAATAAAGATATTGGGGACCTACAGACACTGGATCCTACCCAGTTCAGCTTTGTTAAGGGCAGATCCTGCCTCTTAAACCAGGTTGATTTCTTTGAAACAGTCACCAAGGCCATTGACGAGGGAAAGGTGGTCCACACAGCCTACCTGGACCTTGCAAAAGCCTTCTATACAATACCCCACTCGGGCATTATAGATAAGCTCACCAGCTTAAATATAAACCCCTATGTCACTAGATGGGTTGCAAACTGGCTCAAGGACAGAACCCACATGGTTAGAATTGCTGGAGCCATGTCAGACTCCAAACCAGTTACAAGTGGCATCCCACAAGGCTCAGTCCTGGGACCTCTCTTGTTCGGTATATATTTCTCGGAGGTACAGGCCAACACGGAAGGACTGTGGCTGACCAAGTTCGCAGATGACTGCAAACTGGGTGCCATAATCGACTCTCCAGCCAACACAAGCATCCTCCAAAAGGGCCTCATAGAAACAGACAACTGGTGCCAGAGCCATGGCCTCAAGCTAAACCCCAAAAAGTGTAGAGTCATCCCCTTTGGCAAAAACAAAGTGCCCACAAATTACCACATAGGTGGTATTCCATTAAGTACAGAAGAAGTAATTAGGGACCTGGGGACCCAAGTTGATAGCAATTTCTCATTTGACAACCACGTGGCCAAAGTGGTTAGAAAAACATTTTATATAGCCCACTTAATCATGAAGGGATTCACATCTAGATCAGGGGAGGTCATCGTGCCTCTTTACTCATCCCTTATCAGGCCCGTAATTGAGTACAATGCCTCTTTTGGGATGTACCTTACCAGACACCTGCAGCAACTGGAAAGACCCCAAAAGTACCTCACCAAGAGGATCAAAGGGCTCAAACAGATGCCATATGCTGCCCGGTTAAAGAAACTCCAGCTCTACTCAGTGGCATACCGCCTGCTCAGAGGCGATCTGTGCCTGACGTATAAAGCCATGTCCAACCCGGAATTAATGGACATGCTGCACCTCAGAAAATCCAAATCTCATTGAGCTATGCGCTCGAGAGACTTGAACCTCAGCACTGAAATAAATAGGACATGCTGGAGGGACAGATTCATAACCCAGAGGCTCCCTTCACTCTGGAATAAAATCCCAGTCCAGGTTAGGCAGAGTCCCTCATTGACTCTCTTCAAGAGGAATCTTGATGAGTGGATGGGAGATCGTAGGTTTACCCCGGGTATCACTTCTGTGTCACTGTTAGACAGAGGCACAGTATACTAACCTCGAAAAAGGGCATAGCAAAATTAATTTAAAATGGGTGGCGAAAGCCAAACACACTCTGGCTATGCTTATAAATGCCCTAGGGCAGATAGCCTAGTATGAACCTATGAACCTATAAGTAAAAATAAATAAATAAATAATAATAAAAAATATATAATTGTTCAGAATTACTAAGTATTTGAAAGTAATCCAAGCAAGGCAGGCAGTCTAAAGGATTTTCAACTGGAAACAGACTGCCTGCCTTGCTTGGATTACTTGTGAATACTTAGTAATTCTGTACAAGTATATATTTTTTATTTTTTATTTTTTTTTACTTAAGACAAGTTTAAGTTCACCACTTCTACTACTATTGTCTTATCTGATTAATATACAGTGATTAACTAGGGATATATGTACTGAAAATCTTCCACCCAAAGAAGTTTCTTACACTGTTTTGTTTTTGGACCCACTATACTGGTTTAGTGTGTTGTTTTGAGACTTTGGGGATACCACAGAGATTACTTGTTGTTTTAGAAATTTAGTAATATAATACACACACACACACACACACACACACACACACACACACACACACACACACACACACACACACACACACACACACACACACACACACACACACACATATATATATATATATATATATATATATATATGTATATATATATATATATATATATATATATATATATATATATATGTATGTCTGTAGGTATCATTTCGCCTCCCACGTATCCTCTATGCCAATGACATGGTCATATACTGATCAGGTCACACTCACAGCAACATTCAATGCCAGCTCCAGTCAGACTTACATGAGCTGAACCAATGGCTCATAAATCATAAACTACTTCTCATCCCACCAAGACCAAACCTACATTTTTGACTCCTTAATGATCTTTGACCTACATAACCATGTCATACCAGCATCCTCTACTGTCATTTACCTAGGACTATGGCTTGGTTTGTTACTATACTTCCATTTCCACATAAATAAAGTGAGCGCCAAGATAATCTCCCTCCTTTTTTGGGTCAAAATGGTTTTCCCTTTTCTATCCAAACTAGCCAGATCAACCGTTGACAAAGGAGCTGTCCTTTCTCAGCTTTAATATGGGCTCCCAGTTTTTGCTTCTGCCTCCAAGAAATGCATTGTCACACTCCAGACTATCTCTAACAGTATCTGCCAATACATTACAAACTCTCCTTTCTATCACCATCTCTGTAAAACCATAGACAAACCAAATGGCTACACATAAAACAAATATATAACCTAATTTTAGGATCCCAGCTTACAAACTATTCTAACTCCTCACATTTACTCCACTTTCCACTAGGCTTCACAAAAAAAACTTCCTCATACAACCTGAGATACTACTCACAAGACATACCAAGTCTCATTACCTAAAGAACCAAATTCTACAGCACCACACATGTATTCTTCTCTCAAGCACCTACGTTTTGGCAAACTCTCCACATTGATATTAAGGAAATACACACTTATTCCAAATTTAGAATGAAACTCAAAAAGCATTTCTTCATCCAAGCTAAATACTCCTGCTTCAATACAGGAATATCACCTAACTAATGTCCTTTCAGAGACTCTTCTCCTCCTCTCTCAAGATTTACTAAAGATTAGCCCACTTTAGAACCTAATGCATATACTGTACATTACACTCTACTTGAGTGAACATTACACTGTGCTTGTTCACTGGAATGGCACTTGTTTTTTTTTCTATGTAATTAATCCGAACTATTCTGTTATTGCTTACATTTCTGTATTTTTGTTTTTGAAATATTTTGTATTTCACCCGGGCTGAGCATGAAATTGGTCAATATTGATCAGTACACTTCCCGATAAACAAATACAAATAAATAAATAAATAAATTATCACTGGAATGCATATACAGTTTTTTTCTATGTAATTAGTCTGAGCCATTTTATTATAGATTATATTTCTGTAATTTTTGCTTGTGAAAAGTTTTGTATTTTACCTGGGCTGAGCCTAAAATTTGTCACTATTGATCAGTGCGCTACCCCAGCAAACAAATATGAATAAATAAATAAATGCATACATACATGCATACATAAATAAATAAATAACTAGATAAATGGTAGCTTTGACTGAAGCACAAATGATCAAAAAAATGATTGAAAGTACATTTTACTGAAGGAACATTTGATAGAAAAGCCATTTTGTTGAAAAGTGTAGAAGTCTGTCTTTGCTCATGAGAGTTGTTGGTGGCGTAATTTAGAAGATTTTCAACAATGCACACTGTCATGTCATAACCTCAGATTTGTAACTGTTTGTGTTTGTGCACCAGCACTGATTCATTGAATGTGGTGTTTTTTTCGCTCCTCATCACTGGTGTGTGATCATGTAGTTAGAATATATAATTAAGGGGGTGTAGAGGGTATTGTTCCCCACTTGGGTGGTGCAGGGGGGATTGCCCCTGTACAAAATAAGCTTTTTATCATGTATATGATATAGATAATGTTTTTGATGAAATGGCTTTTTCAGTCAAATGTACCTTCAGTCAAACATGAGTCATATTTTTGTCCATTTTTTCTTCAAAAAAAAAGCTACCTTCGATGAAATCTGTACTTATGTGGTGTGTTGGATGCCTGGCCACATATATTGAGGTATTGTTGTCCTAAATTACATCAGTGATGGGCCATATCCCATTCAGTGTTTACTCATGCTCCATTCTCAGTCTACATCATGCTCTAGCTGTGCCTGTTAGATAATTGTTACAGCATGATATAGCCTGAGACTGAAGAAAGAATGGTTTTAAAATCTCAAAGAAACAAGATACAGATATTCCAGCATTAAAGTATAGTGATTTTTTATAAGCCTGTGGTTTTCCAAGTGATGGCTAGCCAGAATGGCACAGAGGATGTGATCCTAAAAAAAAAAAAAAAAAAAAAAAAAAAAAAAAAAAATTCAGCTACTTATAAAGTAAAATGGATTTACTTATTCATCATTGCTGTGGATAAGCACAATAAAAGTTGTATTAGAGAAGACAGGAATTGATTAGTTTAAGTAATGTTAGCCTCAATGTAAATCGTTAAAATGAATACTGTATGAAAATAACAAAAAGGATATTAGTATGGTTTATTTTATTTTCTATTAGTGCATATGTACCTGTTGTCATATTTTAAAAAACGTCATGTTTAATGAAGATATTCAAAACATCAAAACATTTATCAAACATCATCAAGAGTTAGTTTTATTTAATTATACATTAGCTTTTTTCCTATAAAACTGCTCTGTTGGAACATCACTATTATTTGTGGATATAGTACTTGCCATCAAAGTCTGTTCCACTGAGCCACAATCATAAAAGGCTATTCCACTAAATGCGTTTTATACTTAAAGATTTATTTATTTATTTTGTCTTTTTTTTTTTTTTTGTGGTGTACAAGCTTGCCACTCTCCATTGTAGGAAGTTTTAGCCATGTATCCTGGTAATTTATATAACCTACTTCATGCTGTACATCTTTCAGTATAAGTTACAGCAAGTTATAAAAATTGATTGCATTTGATAGATCTGACTAACAAACTAATACAATAATGATTCACATAAAAAGACATGATTACGTAAATAGCATTATATATTTATACATTTAGTGTGAATATTGCCATGTCTGTACAGACTATGTATTATTCAGCTGCATGCTGAATAAAGTTTGCCTCAGTTTCTCAAGGGCTAGTTAACTTTTTATAAATCTGTAGATGCTGTTACTGCCCATATTATGCTGCTGCATTCTAAGTTGCTGGTCCCCATAGTGCCATTACCAGAACATATTGTCTGTTATTTATTTTATCTTCAAGCAAATAAAAAAGTTTACACAGACAAATCATTCAGTAAAAACTGCAAGAAAGACCCTGACAAGCTCGAGTCTTCACTGTGTAATATTTTAAACCTCCTGTAGTGGAGGCTGCTGGATTAAATGCAAATGACCCCTTAAATTATATATCAGTGTTTCAGTTGCATGGCTTTAGAAGGCACATGGCATTTTTTTTGTGTTTAAGTCTTTAAAGGTAAACTCAGACTAACAAAGTCAAACCCTACAACTGTATACATGCCATGTTTCAGACTTTTTGTGATCTCACCAGTGCAGCATAACTGTATTGTCTGACTAAATTTTAGAAGCAAAGGGCTTAAAAAACATCTAACACCCATAAATATTAAGTTGCCTAAAAATAGGGCAATCAACATTCAAGCAAAGGGTAAAAAGGTCACACAGACAGACCATTCAGTGAAAACTGCAAGAAACACTCAGCCAAGGTATAGTGTTCAGTGAGTAATAACTTAAACATACTGTAGTCAAAACACACTAAATATACATCAATGACCCCTTAAGGACATATCAGTGTTTCAACCACATGGCTTCTGAATGCCAATACCTTGTTACCATTTACTTTTTAAATGTTTAAGAGTACATTCAGGCCAACAAGATAAACTCCTCTAGTTGTTGACATGCTATGTTTCAGACTTTTTGTAACCCTATCAATGCAGCAATTGTATTGTTTGGCTATACTTTACTACATGTCAAATGCGAAACCAATTGCAGTATAGTATGCTATGTGCAACAGTTGAGGTTCACTTGGATGGGTGACATACATACAGACACCTTATGCTTAGTATGCAAAATATACTGGCCTTCAACTGCATATTCTTATTTTTCCCATGTTATTGCATATCCCTGTCAACTTTCTCCTGCTGTACTAGTATCACACAATATACTAAAATAATATTCACCAGTGATTAAGAAATACTGTTCATTTACAGTTAACATACCAAATAATTTGAAAGAGTTCCTTAACATGGCAGATATGGAGAATGATGCTGTATGATGTATATTTTATGGGACAATTTTAATGTAGCATCCAAATTATTTTTTTAACAGGAATGCTGAAGGGAAGATTCAGCTACCAAGAACAAATCAATACTTAATTCATATTTGAAAACACTGTACTCATTGGATATAAGGTCGACATGTATTACAGGTAAAGATTATTCATTATTATGGCACAGTTAACTCATTCCCTCCAGTACAACTCTTGAGTGTGTACCTTTAACTCCCAGTGAGCATGGCTTGAACCTTTAAAAATGAAGTTATCGCCTTACAGTTCTAACAAATACTCATTGACGTAGGTCAAATATCAAGACACTTGTATTTGCCATCATGTGTGCTTCAAGATAAAATACTCTGATACCTTGTATGTAGCATGGTTTTGGAATTATTGATGCAAATATGAACAAGCAATATCTGACACCTAGCGGAGCAGTAGGAGGTAACTGCAGATGCACCTGGAGGCAACACTCGGATGTAACCAATCTGACTATGAATGAACATTGAAAGGTAGGTTTGAGGACTGGTTATTATACGTTGATACTTTTGAACCATTATATGACATGTTTAATGCTTAAAAGATATTAGACCATATAAAACGGATATTTTTTGGAAGTTTAAGTACATTCTCTATGAATCTATTAACGAATCAAAGCAAGTTAAGAAATAGGATAGGCATCACTAATCAAAGAAGCAGGATAAAATATTATTATGAGTAGTTCATTGGGATGTGTTTAAATAAGAGTTAGAATGCATTGTCTCTATAATTAAAAAAGAGGAGAACAAATTAAAGAATAAGAAAAACATAGGTTTTGGAAAACAAGCTAAAGTCCTGAAATAAGTTCATAGGTGAATACTTGGCTGACTGCACTGAAGGGCCGTTTTAAGCCTAACAAATAACCTGAAGTCAGAATCAAACCCCGTAGCTTGTACTATGAGGCAAAGTCCTTGACCATGGAATAGACCTTGAACATGGATTATGGAATTGATCAACAAAGACATAGGAGACCTTCCAACAATGGATCCATCCCAGTTTTGCTTTGGCAAAGGAAGGTCATGTCTACTGAATCTGATGCATGTCTTTGAGAAGGCCAAAAAGGCAATGCATAAGGGTAAAGCAGTGTCTACTGCTTACCTTGATCTGGCTAAGGTATTTGATATAATACCAAACTCTGGCATTAACAGACTTACAGAGTTAAGCATAGACCGCTATATAACATGATGGATAACCAGCTGGCTCAGAGAGAGGACCCAGGAAGTTAGTATTGGTGAATCCACCTCTTCAAAGAGGTCAGTCACCAGTGGAGTCTCTCAAGGCATAGTGTTGGGCCCATTCCTTTTTGGCATCTACTTCAAGGAAGTCAAGGCTAATGTCAAAGGCTTCTGGCTGACCAAGTCTGTAGATGATTGCAAACTGCGAGCAGTCATAGAATCCCTTCAAGACACTAACATCTTACAAGATGATCAAAGTCAGACAAATGACTGGTGTCAAACCATGGCTTAAAACTGAATGCCAAGAAATGCAGTACAGTACCTTTTTGGAAACTATCCATGCCAGGAAACTGTGTCATCAATAAAGCACCCACTAGTCAGATATCTGGGAACACATACAGACAGTAAGTTGGCCTTCAATAACACGTATCCAAATTAGTAAGGAAATCTTTCTATGTTGCTCAACTTATAAATAAGTGCATTGCATCTAGGTCTGAGAAAGTGATTGTACCACTATATTTAGCCCTCTTCAAACACAGCAGGGTAGATGTAAAGACAGATTATAATATTACAGTAAAGTAATAATAGTGTAAAGCATTAGAATGTATTGCAATGGAAGGTAGGAGGGACAGATAGAAGTATATTCTGTGGACAGCAGGTCTATAATTTTCTAAAACTCATGTCCATAAGGTATTCAAGAGATACAAGAAAATTACTATTACATTATTAAAAGAGATCAGGATAGAAATCAAATATCAATGAGGGGAGTGGTCAACACCATAATGTGTAGAAAAAATATATAGGGAATTAAATCTACCATCCAAATAACGGTACATTTGTAAAAGGCATTAAACTTCCAAAAGTAGAAGAAGAAGATAGTGACCTGTCAGTGGTGTGTATTCTTATTGCTGAATTTCTTAATGTGATTGATTCAATGAAATCAGGCAAGGCTCCATGGCCAGGTGGCCTTAACTCTGATGTCTTTAAACATGTCAAAAGAGATCTTGTGACAGTAATGTTAGAAATGCTTAAGGAGACTCTGGAATGTAATCTACTACAATCATCTGTATTTACAAGCACTGTTTTGATACCAAGACCTGGGAAATACTCACAGATTCTGCTACTTAAAAATCACTCTAGAAAGTAAACTTTACGCAAAGTTCCTATCAAAAAGAGGGATTATTCAGTATTTCAGAAATGTAAGGCAACAAGGTTTTTTAAGTATAGAATAGTATAAGTATAAGAATAGTTGTGCAAGATCACACAAGACTTTAGCTGAAAGTGCGTCAATAAATATAAACTTTTATGTAGCAACCTGTGTGCTATGGTATGCACATATGGTTTTATATCACCATGCTTTTTGTCTTTTTAAGGGTACCAGTCAAGGCTTATCATTAGGCCCTATGCTATTTGCCTTGGTTGTCGAATACTTAACTGAAGTACTTCTTCAAAAATGGGAGAAATTAGTTATTCCTGCTCCATTCCAGTAGCAACTGTCCTCTTTATAGATCACAAGTGTTGGATGTCTTATTATTCAAACTTCCTAATGAAGCCAAACTCGACTACTAGAAGTGATCAGGGACTTTCTAAGTATCAGCATTATACCCTAAGGAAAACTTTTTTGCTGAATCCATAAAACACAACACATAATTCAGAAAGTGAGATGATTCTCTGGAATTCTCCTTTCTTGGTGTTTCATGGATGCTGTTTTCCTTGGAATACACATATATTTCTCCTATACATTACACACATATATATATATAAAAGACAAGAAGGTTGCATGCAAAAGAAGATAACATTATATATTCTTTTAAAGTATTCAGCAGGCAGGTGCCTGCTTGATTGGTGTTGCATGTGCCTTTACCCAGAAGCAGGCCAGGAAATAAAAGCCTAAAATCCTTTTTAACAGAAATGGATGTATAATGTTTGAGTCTTTTGACAGATAAAGTCTGAGTGTCTTTTAAAGAGGATGGTCTGTATATTCCAGCTATAATTTCTAAGTGAACTGTGCCTAACTTATTGAAATGAGGCAGGTAATCAAAATCTTCGGAAATCATAGCGAATTATCCAAAGATAATGCATTTTGCCTTTAAAAGGCTCTTTGGACTAGTTTTCCTACATGATCATGATTACATTCTTGCACATTACAAAAATGTATCTATAATATTTGAGCCTTTTTCTGAGCATCTGATGCAATATGCCTGTAATGATAAACCTGTTTTTCTATACTATTTATTGGTGACCAACGCCCATCAAACCAGAATTTTAACTGATGCTCATATATTACAGGCCACTGGTAATGGCTCTCAATAGTCATTGTTGCACTTGGGCACCCATGCTCATCCTCTCAAATTCTTTACAGATCACACAAGGGAAAACCACTATGTCAATGAGTTTGATTTCTGGATTTAGTGATACAGAGTAAATAAGTGAGGCATTTACAACTTTCCCTTTGTATTGTTTATTTATTTTACGTTTGTTGACCAGGAAAGTCCACTGGACACAGGCCCTTTTTCGGTGGAGTCCCAGGGAGAACAGCTCCACAACTAAGGTACAAGTACAATAACAGTAGATACAAATTAAAATTCAATTAACATAGACGATAATGTTACATCAGTGAAAACAAGCAATTACAGTTTGAGCTTAGTATCATCTGGCAAGAAAAATAAACACTACAGATTTGGGGAAGGTGTGAGAGTGAGAAAAACAGTTGGTTGTGGGGTGTAAGGAAAGAAGCAGTTAGGTTATAGTGAGTACAGATCAGAGGTTAGAGGTGTCTTTCAAGTATAGTGCATTGAGTGTTGCAGAATATTTAGTGTTGCAGGATAAGGTGAGACCAAGTATGAGAAGGGTGGGGTTAGTAGTTAGGTAGGTTGGTACATGCAGTGGTTTAGTTGGCTTTATAACTGTGGGGTAGGTTAACCAGGGCTGGTATAGGAGCATAGCCAAGAATCAGCCAGGTGAGATTTCAACATATATTTAAATTGTGTTAAGGAGTATTGGGATAACATTCTATGAGGGAGTGAGTTCAATTTTTTGGATATGAAGTTGGAGAAGAGAGAATCACTAGCTGCATTATTGGCTTTAGTTACCTGTAGGAGTTGCCTGTTATTAGAGCAGAGTGGTCTGTTATTAGTGTATGGGAGAATTAGGTTTTGCAGGGCAGGGTTTTTTAAGGGGCGGCCACAGTGGTGCAACAGTTAAGCATTGCTGCCTCACAGCAAGAGGTTCTCCAGTTCGATCCTTGGCTGGGGTGCCTTCTGTGCAGAGTCTGCATGTCCTCCCTGTGGTTGCGTGGGTTTCCTCCAGGTGCTCCGGTTTCCTCACAAAGACATGCTGTAGGTGGATTGGACACTCTAAACTGGCCCTAGGTATGAGTGTGTGTGTGTGCCTTCTGTGGAAGGTTGGGTGCCAGGCTGGCAACTCGACAATGTAAAACTCCACTGCCAATCATGAACGGACAGGTGATCCACTGTGGTGACCCCTAACCGGGAAAAGCCAGTAGAAGAAGGGCAGGGTTTTTTAAGGTTGGTGAAGGTGTTTATGGGCAAAGATCAGTTGGTCATATATGAGCAGATGTAGTAGCTCTAGCTAGTTAAGTTGTTTAAGGGCTGAGCAATGGTGTGATCTGAAGGGAGAGTCAGTGGCAAAGTTGGCTATTTTATTATAGCAGGTATTGAGTTTATTAGTTTCAGTTTTATTCAAATTTGTGAGTATAGGGGAGACATAGAGTTGGGTAGATATTAGATGAGTGTGTGCAATGGTGGATTTTGTGTGTTTAGTAAGGAATTGTTTATTTCTGTAGAGAAAACCAAGTTTTTTATGGACGTTTTTATGGTCTGGGAGATATGAATGTCAAATTTCATATTACAGTCGATCTTGACTCCAAGGAATTTGGTGTGAGATACAGGAGAAATGACTGTATTGTTATTCAACATAATGTTGAAGGGTGGGGCTAGCTGAGCTGAATTTTGTTGGGTTAAATACAAGATGTTTGATCTTGTTTGGGTTTAGAATTAGATTGGAGTTAGTAAGCCAAGCTCTGACTGATAGAAATGATTCTTGTGTGATTGACTGCAGCTCCTGAAGGGAGGAGGCAGAGCAGATTAAGGTAGAGTCATCTGCATATTGGATAACTGAGGCATGTGGAGAGGAAGTATGTAGTTTGTTGGTGAAAAGTGAAAACAGTAGTGGTCCTTGAATGGAGCCTTGGGGGACTCCTAACTGGAAGGAGAGGGGAGAGATCTTTCTGCCATTGGACTGCTTGTTGGCAACCTATTAAATAGCTTTTGAACCAAGAGATGGAGTGCTGACTGATGTTAAATTCAGAGAAGTCAAATAACTTTGCTATGTGACACCATGTCCAAGGCCTTAGGAAGGTCAAGAAAGGTTTCAGATACAAATTTGCCATTATTTCTGTGAAGGTTAATAGTATTGGTGAAGATCATTAATGTGGTGGTGGTTCTGTGGGAGGTCCGAAAGCCATGCTGGGTGTTTGTTATAAGTTTGTGTGTGTGTAGGTGTTCCATAACTTGTTTATGTATGCATATTTCAAAGATTTTAGGTAGGGGAGGAAAAATGGCTATTGGGCAATACTTGGTCAGTTCTGTAGAGTTGCCTTCTTTGTGTAGGGGTATTATGTGGGAAATGTTCCAAATCTGTGGGACTTTCTGTTCAGCCAAAGATCTGTTGATAAAGATGGACACAGGAAATGTTAATGTTTTGGCAGCAATTTGTAGAAATTCTGCTGGAAGTTGGTCTGTGGCTAGGGCTGTGGGTTTTAGTTTTTTTAGTAGTCTTTTTATGTGGGTAGTGGGGACTACTTGAAACTAAGGGGGTTGTTATTGAGTGTAATAGGGGGTTCAGTGGGGGGGTGTTGTTAATTGTAATGAGTGGTATAGTGGGGGGAGTTTTGGAGGTTGGAAAAGGTTATTATGGTTTCTGTAAAAAACATGTTGAGCTGGGTAGCTATGTTTTCACTGATGTTGTTGGTTGATGGGCTGGTGTGGTGGATTTTCCTGAGTGGAAGATATTATTGATGGTTGTCCAAACTTTTTGTGGGTTGTTATGATGCTTAACTTGTAAATCTTGGTAGTAGTTAATCTTGTCTTGTTTAATCGATTTTTTTGCTTTGTTCCGGAGCTCTAAGTAGGATTGTCTAGATGCTTGGTACCTGGTAGAATGCCATAGTTTCTAGGGTTTGTCGCTATTAATCAGTAGTGACCTAGTTTCTTTAGTTATCCAATGGGCCATCTTTGATTTGATTCTGATGGTTCAAGGGGTTGCATGCATGTTCAGGACATTTAGGAAAGTAGTATTGAAGAACTGAACTGCTTCATTTAGGGGAAGTATCTTTAGAGGAGTCCAATTATAGGTTTGTAATGTTGCTAGGAAGTTGGTGGTATTAAAATGTTTTTTGTTTCTTATTAGCTGATAACTAGATTGTTTGTTATGATGACACCACTGCCTTAGCAGGGAGGTTGGTTGATGGTCACTGAGGCTGTCTGGGAGACAACCAACTTTAAAGCTATTAGATCCTTCTAATGAATACTTCAATGCATGGAGGAGAAGTTTCATTTTCTTATATTATTGTCAATAAAATTACTTAAATAAAAGTGCATTGGAAATTAATTCTAAAAATATTTTAAAACACATTCATTAGGTCATTCTCTAAAATTACATAATGGTTTACTTAGCTTTATCTGTATTGGTATACAAGTCTATAATCTTCTAACTATCTGGGAAATAAATGTATCCCTCCTTTTTATTTCTTTTCATTAACTGACAATAAATTCATCTAGTATACTTGTCAGCATGTTGATTCATGCTAATGTTCAAATGTAAGTACAAAGGTTAATACAAGTTGTAACCTTCAATTTCTGCACAGGATGTAAGCATTGCCTATGATAACCCTATTCTATGTACTGTTTTATTTATTAATTATCTTTCATGTCATACTTACATCACATAAGAATAAGTTTTAAACAGAAATCATGGGAGTTATACGAAATTGCACACTGCCATGTATAAGTGGAGAAAAAAGATGGCTTTAAAAGAACACTATAATTTGGAGATTTCAGATTTTCAGCATTTTCCTAGATTATTGAAAGAATATCAGGTTTTGGGAGCTAGAATGAAGCCATGGTTTACCTGGTTCTGGTCAGAACCTGATGGTGTTAAACAGCAGTCAGTATGATGACATAGAGCTGTTTCCAACAGACTATGAGACAACAGGGGAGTTGCACAGGTTGAAGTGCATAACAAATTTAGACACTGAAAGTATAGTTTACTATAAATGATGGAAATTATCTGGTGTACCAGTATTGTTGTAATTAAGTTCAATTAAGATTCTTACCTAAATGGATACAAAGAAATATCACTTTTCAATTGAATCTTAAGGCCCAAATGTTGATGAATATGTTGACTGCAATAAACACAGACATATGGGTAGTACTCAGAGTACAGCTTTGTCACACTAATTACAATTATACAGCATCTTAAATAAGGTTGCTAAAATATGCATATTGAAAAAGAGCTATGTTTACTTAAGTAGATATTTAATTGTACATAAATAAACAGAGCTGTGGATATTAACATTAAGCTTTTGCAGTTATAAAACATAGTGTGCAAAGATTTACATATAGACAGGTCAATCAAGAAAAGGAAATGGAGGATCGGCCATATTACTTTGAAGATAAAACCCGGAACAGTATGTTTACAGGGTGACTGTAATCTAAGCCTCCTAAAATTGTGCTATTGCCTTTTGTAACGTAGTTAATTTTGCCAATATTTGCCACTTTAGTTAAAAAATAGAGGATATAGAAATTAAAACACATGTTGGAAATGTAAGCAAGATAAAACATGCTATCCTGATAATGGTTATGTGGTGACCAACAATCAAGCAGATATAGAAAAATGCCTAAAATATGTCATCATTGGCTTATAGAAGACCATTGTCTGCTATGTAGACACTTGTGACCTTGTCTGGATAAAACAAAAGTTGAGGATATGGATGAAATTGAGTTTGGTCAGTATGACAGGCCACAGGAGTAAGATTAGTCCTTATCTTCAAGTATTGGAACATTAACTTGAAATTTGGTGAAAGGAAATCCATGAAGCAAAGAGCTTTGACGGTCTCTAGTTGTCTGTGAATTGAATAGGATGTGGAATAAATTTTGGTGCATTCTCTTACATGTTGGAGATAATCCAACATACATATCCATCCATCCTCAATGCCTTTTTCCATTTTGCACATGGGGTTGGGGTGCCACTTCAGCAGTGACAATCATCTTGAGCCAAAGTTTACACCACTGGGTGGTTGCCCCTGCCATGGTAGATTATTTGTACTACTAACTCGCATACACACTCTCACCTACGGCCAGTTTAGAGTATCCAATCTACCTACTGCATGTCTGTGGAATGTGGGATTGTTTTGACATTTGTTACTATGTTAGCAATAAATATATTAGTCTTTTCAAAGTTTTGTTGTTGTACTATTACAAATGCCATTTAGAAATCTTTGATACACTTGTCTTATCCCTCTTACGATATTACTTTACAATATGCCCAAGAAATGTTTCTTATTTACAAAAATGAAGGTCATTTCCTTAGGATTCCTCTAAAAATGGGTTGTAGCTCAGTTATATATACTGGTATCTGGTGAATTGTAGTTTTGAATGTAACATTAAGCCAAGTAGATAAAGACCTCCCTTACTAACCCTTGGACTTTGGTTACATGGCCTGGATAAATTTTCCCTTCAAAATAAATATAGTTAATGCATTTAAACCAGCAAAGTAAACAGTTTATGACTGTGTAAGATCAAATAGAAAACTTAGCTATTCATTTCTTAAACAGATGGTAATTTTGGCGAATGTCCTGGAATCACAGCCATGATTTTTGGAAACTTTTTGAATCACTTGGATAAACAACAAAGAGAATTATTTTAGTATAAAACAATCATATGTTAGTGATAGATACCATCTTGCACATGATATCTTCTGCAGCAATTGTGATGAAAGATGTACAGTCAATACAATGGCAATGTATGATTTGACAGTAAAAAATAAAGTAAGGGTATAATCCCTCAGTGCATTCAAGATGGAATGCTACAGAGTTGCAAAATAGCACCATAGTTAATGATGCTGCATGACAGAGCTTCATTCCCTGCTTTAGACCTTAGTTTGGATGTCTCCTCTGCATGGTCTACACATCTTCCTTGTGTTAGTGAGCTTTTGCTGGGTACATCAGGTTTTCTGTTATGTCCATGTGATGTATAATTAAAATGGGGATCTTCTTAATTTCCACCTTTAGGATGAGCCTCTATGACTTTCACCCTGTGAGTCTCAGGTTAGCCTTCATTTCTCTGGTTACCTTGCAGTGCATTAGGTCATTAATCAGAAAATAAAATGAAAGAAAGAAAGAAAGAAAGAAAGAAAGAAAGAAAGAAAGAAAGAAAGAAAGAAAGAAAGAATTCACGAAATTAATTTTCCAACTTGATTACTTTCCCAGTCTTTCCTATATGTAGCATTATTTGTGCTGTTTATAGAAGCTGGGAAATCAACATTACATCATTTTTCATACAGAAACTTCATTACTGTCAATATATTTTTCTAAGACACTTTTTTGAATTCTGCTTGAAAAAATATTTTGAAAGTTGATAACAAGACAGTGGTTAAAACAGTGCAGCCTTGAAGTGTCCTTTCTTTACTGTGGAAAAATGTCATTGCTGTTTTAGTTTATATTCACATATATTAGAAACTGGACTGCCATGTAATACAGACTATCTTGGGGTGAATGCATAGCAGACTGACAGTAGTGGGAGGTTTTATTTGTGTGAAATAAATAATAATATTTTTGTGTATAATAATCTACTAAATAACTGCTATTTGATAATGAAATTAGTTAATAATTTATTGCATTTCCATGACTTCTAAATGAATATAAGAAAAGGATTAAGAGGGAAGCAATTGTAGAGCAGAGGAGCAGCACCTTGCCCCATTCATATATTACACTGTTCATTGCAGTTCACCTATACTTCAAAATGTATTCCAAGGACTTTCAGAATATATATCACTATGCACCATGGAATGTCTTGAATCAAAAAAATGCTACAGCAATATGGACTTCTGGTCTGATACAGGGAGGAGTGAGATTTGTGTCTACATTCATAACATGTAAGTTGTTTATGTCCAAGGTAGATGTTTGACTGTCCAAGGATTGTCTTACCTCGCTTCCTGTGATTTTTCATAGAAAAGATATCAAGGTTAAGCCAAAATATGAAAACTAAAAAAACTTGCGAGGGCTACATATTTGTTGTTTACAGGTGACGTCACCATTAACAAATCAGAGGTCATGGCTTTTTATCTGAAAACAGTAAGGGCAGGATTAACGAAGCCTCCGTGTAAGAGTTACAAGGCTTACACGGAGGCTGCAGTTAAACGGTGTGACGTCAGCATGTCATGCATATGCATGAGGGCATGCTGAATCACACCTAAGGCTAACACGGACCGTGGAAGACAGTAGGGGGCATGTCCGAAGGCCGAGCCCTGCAAATGGACACGCCCACAGAAGAGTAAAAGTCCCGAAAGTAAACCCCCACGACAGAGCCCGTGTAAATGTGAATAAACACAACACAACACATGCCCCCACAGACTACGAACATAAAATGTAGAAATGAACATCTTATAATTTTTTTTTAAATTGTAAAGATGTTTGCCCGTGAGTGTGCTCGTTTGCACGGGCGTGCCCGTAACTTAGCCACAGTTAGCAGTCAGTGGAAAAGCATATAAGAACTAAATATGCAAAGTAAGCCAAGAAGCAATAGCATAGCGGTAGAGACGTCGGCTGAAGAGCAGGCAGTCATGGTTCAAGCCCCCACAACATCAATTTTTATTTTTAGTGAAATAAGCATGAAACAAGTCCCTGACATATATGTACACATATAAAATTATATTTTATGTAAAATGTAATGAAATGGGCCATGTATTTTGAAGAAATGTGAGATAATAAAAAAAAAAATGTCAGATGTGCCTATAGCTGAGCTACAGTCTAACAAGTTGAGTACATCTGCCTGTAGGTGAGCAGTGTTTTAACAGGTATAAAATGAGTGCCCGTAGGTGAGCAGTGGTTTAACAGGTGTAAAATGAGTGCCCGGGGTTGAGCAGCGTTTTAACACGCTGAAACTGTGTGCCCATCGCTGAGCTGAGTGTAATATGCGTGCTGACAGCCAAATGACGCGTAAACCAGCGTAACCCATTTGTGTGGAGCTGCGTGCCGCGACCACAAGCTAACCGACGGGCAACGTTGAGCAAGCTGTATAAAAACTGCCTTTACACAGACACACCTCCTAGCCTGTGTTAACAGTCATAAAATAAAAAAAAGCAATGGCCAGGCTCGAACTCAGGATACCAAGCACCATAGTCAAAGTACTGAACCACTAAGCCATGACAGTTGCACTTAGAAATGCAGTAATAGCATATATATAGGATTGAATAGAAAGAGGAGCATGACAAAGCAGGTTTTGTGAAGCTGATATAATTCCAAAATGGCCAATCACAGATAAGTGCAGGAAAAACGGCATATATAAGCCCCATAGGCGGGAATACACAGCATAACCGATTGTAGAACCAACTTGCAGCCAGAATGTCAGGTGTTCGTGAGGGTAGTTGCTTCTGAGCACAGAGGTGGGGCATTGAGGAGTCCAAATATATGGTTTGGCTCCTTTCCTTGTCCACAATCATGAGGCCCAACTCATGCAGGGCCAGGTCCTGTGGGGAGCATATAGGGCTGAGGCGTGGGACCGGTTGGCTCATGATCTCACCAGTGCCACAGGGATACCAAGGACTGGTGAGCAGGTTCGTCACCACCATGCGGACCTGAAAAGATGGAAGCAGGACCAACTGAACCATTGGATCCAGGAGGCCTGGCAAATGCCCAACGCCCCACTACTGAGTAAGTTACATGTAATTATTTATGTAAGAAATTAACCTAGCTGATATTATGGGGATGTGTATTCCAATATTACTGTATTTATATTACAGCTGCAGGTGTCCGTTCTGCAAACCGAAGCGCCTATGGCGATAGGCTGGCACGGTTGCGCCACCAGGCAGGTCAGTAATTCTCTCCCTGTAACTGTAAATAAATATATAAGTATGACAGTTAGCAAAAGAGTGCAGTGTAGTCACTAATTAATAAAATGTGCAAGTAACAGTGTAAGAGGGTTTGCAAGTATTGCTTGATTACAAAAGTGTGATGCAGCCTGTAATCCAAACATAAAAATTAAACAAGGCTGGAATAAAGATGTCCCACCTGTAATATAATAGTACATAACCTGCAGCAGGCTGAAAAGTACAGCTGCAGAAGCTGAGTAAAACACATGTGTGAAATATATCCCTGTTGAAATACAGAAACATGACAGAAGTGAGACTGTTGGAAAGGATTGTTATAACTACAGGTAAAACATGTCAATAAAGCCTAGAATTAAGTACCATCCTGAATTGTAAAAATAAAACAAGTGAGAGAGTGTGAGAAAGAGGTATGAATCCACCAATAAAGTAGTAATAACTCCTGAATAAAGTATACTGCAGTCAGCACAGAATGAAATGAATGTGACAGGCAGAACCAAACAGTAACATGTGTTGAAAATGGTACCGCAGCTGGAATGTGTGTCCCAAAATCTGGATATGTTGCTCTCAGTCTGCAATATGCAGATAGTATGGTTGTCTGAAATACCAAACATCCACAGTTGTCTATAGCTTTATAAAGCAAATGTAGCAGGATGATGTAGCTGAACAGAGCCAGATATGAATGTGTATGAATAAAAACGAAAATGTATATTGATGTAGCAGTAACATTCCTATCACCAACCTGAAGTAGTTATCACATAGGAAACTGTAGGCAGAACTGTAGTGTGTATATATCTGCAGCTATTAGAAATGTACAGCATATGTATTGGTATTTGAAGTTGTTAATTAAATTTTCTTCACCCTACCCTATAACCACATATAATCCATTCCACGTGAAATTGGGTATGTGCAATCACAATTAACACCCCTGGACATTTGTCCTGTTGGTTCATACATATTTGCATGTATGTTGATGCATCTGCCCTGTTCATACATCCAAACCTGATGGCCTGTTGCCATCAATCAACCCTGCATGTTGTTGGACTGTGTATTGCTGTTCAAATTATGCATGTGTTATGCTTGCTGTTCAATGGTTTGAATATATGGGTGTTTGGTTAATGGGAATACTAATGCATGCTGTTACAACTAATTGTGAATGGTATTGTATGTTACTAACCCAAACTGTCATAACATAATGCAAAACATAGGATGACAGGGAAGGCGGGTTCCAGCGGACCCACCTCTCCCTCCTCAGCTGGCGAGTGCACCTGGCAGTAGTGCCCAGGCCGGACCCTCCTCTGGTGGCCCTGTGCCACCTGCGGGTGGAAACGCTGCAGGGGATGGGGCTCATTCCCCCTCTGCAAGTGTGGCCAGAGGAGAACATCCACTCACCCTCCGTAATGTCCGGACTGTGGTGCGTAGGCAGATCCAGGACACTGTTCTTGGGCCCCTACGCCAGCTAGAGGCACGGGTGGCACAACAAATGGGCGTGCCTGCTGCCCGGCCTACACAGCCCCCAGCACAGCCCTGTCCTGGGCAGTAAAGGCACAGTGGCAACTGCCCATGGGTGGGAATATCAGTTCCACTGTTGCCATCTGTGGGCTCATGGGCTCTAGATATCCAAACATCCATCCCCGTCAATTGTGTAACCCCACCACATGTGTCATACACCGCCCCTGTATGTGTCTTGTTTGTATTGTCTGTTAACCTACCCAACCTACCTCCCCAGCTATACCGACTTCCTGTACCTGACATACCACTCTCATCTGAAAAAAAAAAAAAAGGGGCACTCTGTACCCACAAAAAAATTACGCCCCATACATAGCTGCCCATTTCGCACACATGTATGCTGGACATGGAAACTGTCAATTACAATTGGCTGTACAACAAGTATTATTGTTGTCCTTACACCTCTCTCAGGGGTGGAAGGTTTCAAATGTCACACCAAATTACAAACATATGCACAGCTGTTGCTGACGAAGAAATGGGCAGCTATGGGCCTTACCTACATCCCTCCTGCAAAACCCGAGCTTGTTTCCCTACTGTCTTACCCTCTTTGTGACCCCTTTTTCACCACTTTCCTGTCTCCCCATTTTCATTTCTTTCAAAGAAATTAGCGTGGGTGTGTGCAAGAGTAAGCACTTTTAAGCAGTTGTAAGCGGGTGTGCACGGAGCTGAACATCAGTGCGCATGCGTGAGCTCCGCGCAAACCAGCACTAACCCAGTTACAACTGCGTAAAAGTGCCTTAGTCACTCTGAATGACAAGGCCTGTAGTCTGCTCAAAAGCAAAATAAAATCCCACTCTTAGTCCCGATCCCAGGACCTTGGAAACAGTAGTCTGCATGACTTACCACTAAGCCATGACTGTTATATAAGAACATTGTGCTACAATAAATATATCATGCAATAGTAGGAATGAATGTAAAGGGAATATAGGATGTGTAGTACACAAAGCATGTCATGTATATTTACTGTCAAATGTAGTGGATTTCTATAATAGCAGTGTGTGAACAGAAACAGCCATGCTAGTTGGTAGCTATTAGGTAATAATGTCACTGTAGCACCTTGCAAGCCACACACATACTCACAGCAGGATAATCACTGCCCATACCCCACAACCTCTTACAGCAACACATCCGGACTAAGTAATAAAAAATGTGGAGCAAAGGCTCAAAAACAGGGACACATTCCAAATATTGCTCCAACAAACTTAGACAGTTGAGAGAGTAACAGGTTTTGCATTATGTTGGATGGTAGGAAGGGTATGAAGTCTGAAACTGAAATGTTTGTCACTATAGTCTGACTTGAGCCCTGAGTGATTTTCCATAAAAAGCTGTTTATGACATATGGACCAAAATATGAGGCAAAAATGTGGACATCCTGCAAATATCTGTACACTTGAGAGGTCTGACACTGCCATATTTGAATAGTTAAGAGCCTAGACATAGCAACAGTGACTGAGTTACAGGGATGCCCCACAAACTCCCTGTGAAATGTACAAACAGTAGGCAGAAAGGTGTTACAACACATGCAATGGTAACTATGAAGTACTGAAAGTATGAACCACTTGCACATCAGAAATAGTGTAGTAATACATATGCTCATGCTAACCCACAGTCACAACTGCAGAATCCCAGACAATTTAATGGGTGTACCCCACTGATATGTACCATTCCATGAGGCAGATAAAAGATGCACCTGAGAGTCTCTGGGGCCTGCTCAGCAGCATACTCAAATACCCTAATAGATGTCAAGGCCCACACCATGGCCAGACCACACTGCATGCAGTAACACCCTAGCAGATATAGCAAGCATTCCAAGGTGTGAATGTACATGGAAAATAGGAAAGCCACAGCAACACACTACAGTCAAGACACCTAGCAGGCATACAAGTAGTGAATGTAAAGGGCAAATATTGAAGCCATAGCAACAAAGTGCAAGAGCCACTGCTATATACCAGTTACACCACATGTCCCACAGGAAAGCACACACACCCACATTAACAGTAGTAGTAGTCTTAGGTGTCAGTGTACATACGCACTTAGTAGAGGAAACTGGAGAAATGAATGGAGAAATGTTAATCTACAACACAGCCAGAAATATGAGAGAGATACTAACCTTTACACTCACCGAACAGTGTCCACAGCATACCAGCATGGTCCCTGCCCTTAAACCCTGAAAGGGCTACGCCTATCTCATCTACCTTTTTATAGCACTGTCCTGAAATCACAGTGAGAACTGCAATCAGTACACAACTGGCTGCATGCAATTAGCAAATGCTGGCTAACAAACTGGTGCAGAGGCCATCACATGGACATATGCAGATATCTACAAAAGCATGCTGTACTCCCAGTCCACACATGCAATACTTTCATTGCACCCTCTGGAGGTAGGGAGAGAGAGAGAGAGAGAGAGAGAGAAACATACACAAACAAAAACACTCAACAAAACCTACTAGAAAGCTGACATCTGTCAACTGGAGCAGCAGCAGGACACCAAACCAAAAGGCAACACAAGCAGCTGTGACAAACACAGGTAATGTAAAGTAATACTTTAAAAGTCTACATACTGTGAACCCTCAATATGTGTCATTGGTCTGTATCCGTATGTATATGAAGATGTGCATAGGGCAGGGGACATACAGCAACTATCAGTGAAGGCTGTACATACATATGTATGTGAGGGAATCTATGTACACATATCAATGTATGTTGAATGTAGGTTGTAGTGCAATGTACAAAGTAGGTTTCACAGTTATGTATGTTTAGCAGTATGTTAGTGTGTGTATACAGTTTTGTAAACAAACATGTTGATATACCTATCTATCATATGGATACGTATGTATGTCAATATATGTATGTATGTATATATATATATATATACATATATATATATATATATATATGTATATATAAAATATGCATATATGTATACATAGATAGAGAGGGATATAGGAATACATAGACAGATGTAGATAGATAGAATATGTAGAAACATATATATGTAATACACACATACAAATATAGATATATGTAGATATATATACATAGACAGACAGATCTGATTATCTACAGATATGACTGTATATGACGATCTCACACTCCCCCTGTCCCACCTCCTCTGTCACTCTCACCCACTCTCTGTCACACTCCCCCCCTCTCTCCATATCTATAGCAATATATGTACATCAATATATATATATGTGTATATGTATACAGACATATATATATATATATATATATATATAGATATATATATATATATATATATATATATATATATATATATATATACATATATACATATATATATATATATATATATATATATATATATATATATATATATATATACATATATAGAGAGAGAGAGAGATGTATATATATATTCTGAGTGAGGCACATGTGTACAGATGTACTGCAACACGTGCCTGGTGACAAAGGCATTGAGTGAACACCAGTGTCGAAACTGGAGTACCATACCCCATTTCAAATCACCTACACCAGTAACCACCAGATATGTGATTGGCTGCCTACCACTGCATGTGTCAGGGGTGAACAGGGTCATAAATGTGTGCAATAGTCCCCCCAATGATAGTCACAGTGGCACACTATTCCTGGAATACCTGCACATGGTATGTGTCAGCAGACATGGTGTGTCAGCTACGGACATGTAGGTCAGTGTACCCCTCCACACCACGCAATGGCTGCCACGGTATGTACCTCACATGACAGCTACAGATATGGAGAAGGACACAGTGACATGTACAACACTGTGACAATGCACTCAAACACATTACCAATGCACAGTGACTGGCAACACCACTGAGTACACACATACTACCCACATAGAGGTTACCACTCCTGGATTTACATACTTAAGTCACACCCATGACAGAAGTCCAAGAACCATAGTAACACCTCACACCATCCACAACCTAAATGACCACTGTGTGTCGTCCTTGACACCGCAGTACAGAGCACATGGCGGAGGTACAGGTTCCTACCCACAGATAAGACATACCCTGCAATAAACCACACAGCGTTAAGAAGCAAGACTCCCCATGAGTACATGTCACACATACCCCTGCTGAATGTTAGTCAGATAGGTAATATGCCATATTAGTCACCCTGTGTAACTGTTTGACAGGAGCAAGTACCATCACATCACATGTGTCATAATGGTCAGGGTAGCAGAACAGTATGCTGCTGTAGTCCCAGGGGCAATAGCATATTGTATTGTATTGTATTGTAATGTATTGTATTGTGTTGTATTGTATTGGTATGTAGAGGTGCCTCCTTTGTGGAGTGGAACCACTGCTGCTGTATGCCAGTGTACAGGTACATATCCTGTAGTCAGGCTAGTGTTACATAGCACTTCTATATGTGTGTTCAGCTCCTCTTGGAGTTCATGTAGTATGCAACCGGGGATACCATCAGGTCCCATTGATGCTGTGTTTTTTGCTTTTCTGAGGGCGGCTCTCACCTGGACATCTGTGATGACAGGGAGGTTACATTCAGCTGGGATAAGTATGTCTTAGTTTGGGAGAGAGGGTGGGGGGAAACTTGCACTGAACCTGTCTGCCACAATGTTGCCAGTATCTGTGGGTTCAGTGAATTATTTGTTGTTGTGTACTAACTATGAGCATATTGGAGGGTTTCTGACCAGGTTCCTAACATAACTGAAGAAGGCCTTGTGGTTATCTGTAGTGTCCCCTGTGATTTCCCTCTCAAAGTTGCCCATGGATGTTTGTATGAGAGAACATAGCTCTTTACTAGTGCTGATCAGACATGCCTTCCTTTTATGGAATTATGCTCTGTCTTGCAGTAGCTTCCATCTTTTGTTATACAATCTGTCTATGGCTGGGGTCCACAAGACAGGATGCTTTCCCTTTGTGGAGAGTGTCTTGGTCTTATATGGGATTGCATGATCCATGCATTCTTGGAGATGTCCGTAGAAATCATTTGTGAAGGAGTCAGCATTGTGGGTTGTGGCTTCCACTGGCCCAGTGGGCTTAAAGGATACCATCTCAGTCTTACGAAGTGTAAAGTTTGCATTTGAAATGTTATTCACTGTAGTCGTTTGTGCTGGTGGTGGAGGTGGGGTATGTATATCCAGGGCAATTAGTTTGTGGTCAGATCACAGTAGTTGATGATGTACCCCATACAGTACCTCGATACAACCCCCCAGAGTGAGGAGGTGGTTTGGACCTGAATCAGTGTTCTGACTGCTGGGGTTTGGTAGTATGTCATATGGAGTGTGCCAGGTACTGTTGCACAGTTGTTGGCTGAGCACTGATACCTGGCCATTTACATGTGTATCCACCAATAGACAGACAGATGCTATATATGTGAGATATGTTGTATCACAACAGTCGAGTAGCATGTGTAGTATGTGTGCCAAATTCTGCTGACATATTTTGCTGATATCATTTTATTTCCTTTTTCAGGACCATGGCTCACCAGTGCAATCCAGCATACTCTGCAGCCGAGGATGAGGAAATACACCAGAGCCTGGTGCAGGATTATGCAATAATCTTTTCCCGCACCAGCCAGAATCAGCAGGAGAGGGCTGCACTGTGGCAAGACCTGGTCCATCGGGTAAATGACATAGGCATGCATAATAGGACATATGAGCAGGTACGACATCACTGCAGTGATTTAATCAGAAATGTCCGTCAGCGTGCGTCGGATATCCACAGGCAACAGGTTGCCACAGGTGGTGGGGTGGCTACACATCCCCCACTCACCATACTTTAGGGACTACTCATAAGTGTTGTGGCTCCAGCCCACCACCAACAACAACAACAAACCTGAATTATGATGGAGGCTGGAGCCACATAGCACCAAGATTACGAGCGTGCAGGTAATATGCCATATGTATAGTTGACTGTTGTGTACACTGGAAGTTAATGCATGTGTGAGGTGTGTCCTTGGTTTGTAGCTGTCATCATAGTATTTAATGTGCAAGTGTGATATTCTCAATATCAGCAGCTGACCTGTGAAAGGCAACTGTTGTACTACTGACCTGTATCATACTCAGTAACAATGGCACAGTTGTGCCCACTGACATTAATTTCCTCACTTCTGCAGGTCCCTCCGGTGTAACAGCAATGCAGCCTATCCATGCTGGTGAGTGTGTATTAACAATACCTTTAATAGTCTTGATAGTAATAGTAATATTAGGCTCACTTAGTAGTGCTGTGTGTATGCATGCAGGTGTGTCTGTGTCTGTGTGTTGATATCTTGCATACTGAGTAGTGTGCTAGTGTGCAACTGTGTGCAAGTGTGCAACTGTGTGCATGTGTGCATGTGTGCACCTGTGCATGTGTGCATGTGTGCATGTGTGCATGTGTGCACATGTGCACGTGTGCATGTGTGAACGTGTGCATGTGTGCATGTGTGCATGTGTGCACCTGTGCATGTGTGCATGTGTGCATGTGTGCATGTGTGCATCACTGGTAACATTGTGTAGACATTGTAAACTGTGTTTCCTGTTTCCCTCCCACATGTTCTGGTGCTGCTCTGGTGTCATGCAGCAGGGAATCTGAATCAGGTGCCATGGGTACTGATAATGATGACATCTGTGTAATGGCATAGGAAGGTGTGCCAGGGTCCGTCATTGGTCAGCCAATTGACAGTACACAGCTGTCAACCCCATCAATGTGCACAGTCATCCTGCCAATACATCCTTTGTCACCAATGTCCCTAGGTGATGGACAGGATACAGTGGGCATTGACCAGGGTAATGTGGTATCTGTGGCACATGCTTCACCACACAAGCAGCCATGGACATGGCCCTGAGATGGTACCACACAGACAGATGTCTAGGGGTTCTCGTGGGAGCATCCGTGGGCGTACTGCCCTTGTCAGACGTGCCCACAGAGGTCTTACAAACTCAGCTATTTTTTGGGCTGTCATGCAGGCACAGTCACGTATGGAATGGTACACCAGACAGGGTCTGAGGGAGCTGACAGCATGTCGCACAGCCATGACTGACAGTATGCGTGACATTGCGGCTGCCATCTGTAATTTCACCGATGTCATAGACAGACATTGTGGGGACATATTAGATCAGTTCCACAACTACATGTCCATGAGCCAGGGCAATGGTGGATGGTTGAGGCATCGACGTGGGTGTATGCCAGCAACAGCAGCTGCTGGCAGTCGTCACGGATGACAACAGGGCCGCGGCCACCCCCATAGTGCCAGCAGCAGCCCTAGCAATGCTGGGTCTGTGCTGTCATCAGACCGCTCCAGGAGACCACGCGCACGTGGCTCTGGACAGGCCCAACAGGGATCTGTGTCCAGTCAATGAACACCTGCTTCTGATGACAGTACCCAGTCTGGATTGGTACTGGATACGGTCCGTAGCACCCCTGCAAGGCACAGGTACCGTGTCCATGGCCAGAGACACTGATCTGTATGACCTGGCAGGTACATTCTGTGGCTGTCCACAAACACCGGTATATGGCAGCCATGAGGTGGAACTGTGTGCATCCATACACACATGCAAATTGACAACACCTAGGGCTACCGCATACACGCACACACTGCATCAACATTGCCCCACCTTGTACTGCTGTCCCTCACCAACACACATACACATACATGTCAATTGGTGGTATCAGTGGCAGACTCAGGCATACCAAGTTCACACCCTGTGCATATGATGAAACTGTGCCACCTCCTGCAATCTGTAACATCAGTGCAGGTACAGGTTAACATGTTGCTGATGCACAGGGTGACTACATAGATGTGTAGTAATAGTATCATAACTGTACTGTGTGCTGATATAATTGTGGGTATATCCCAGCATGTCTGATGCAGTAAGGGTATGATTGTCTTGTACTGTTTTCTACACCCATGGTAAGTACCATAGTGTATCATCTAAACATCTTTGCATACTGGTGGTAAGGATGTCAACAGAAGGCCACATACATAGGTAGCACAGGGGATAAGGTAATGAAAGTATTGATACGCAATGATGGACATGTAAACTGCAAGTGGCATGTTGCCCACACTGGACTCTGCAATGCGGATGTTTGAGGATGTTGATATGTGTGCAGTACTACACGACTGGTACAGGACACACAGGAGCACCCTAGCACTGCAAGCTCATATCTCATACCATGCTAGACAGCCCCAACACACAAAACTAACTTTCACAGGAGGGAGAGTCCCCATAAATGTCAGGGATACTGTGGTGGCAGGACAGGTAGCATACATCCTACTAAGTATGGAACCACTGAGTGAAGGCTCAGTGTCTGTTATTTGACATGTGTATTAGTGCAGGTATGAGCACCTGGGTTTCCATCCGGTTATTGTACATCCTGACGGTACATGGTCTGTACACTTGTGTGCGCTGAGACTGGACCCTGGCCATCTGACCTGTGTATTTCCATGTACATGTGTATAGTGCCTGCATATATGCACTGTTACCTACTGGAAGTGATACAGCTTGTTTGTTGTACAATGGACTACATGCAGCCCTGCTTACTGTAGCTTTGTTTGCATGCATGTTTGCTTGCAGTTACCCTGGAACACTGATTCCACCTGCAATGCAGATTTACAGAGCTTCTGTGGACTCCTAGTGACATCTGCATAGCTTACTATATGTATGTCCATGTCTCACTTGACAGAACGTCACTGTTTGTCCTGTTCGCATGTACGTTGCCTGTGACACATTGCATATGACTTACCTGCCAATTGACCACGTGAGCAGTCATATATGCCAGTGCTAACTAATCACAGGCACTACACCCTCACATACTCACCTTCTGTACCTTGTTCCCCATTGGCCCTATGTGCTGTTAATCACCATGGCAATCACAATACTATGGTAGCATGTGCTAAGGTCACTTGTCAGTCACCTCTATGGTACAGTTGTGGAATATGTGAGTCATGTGGCAATGTCACATCTGCCACATGTACACAGTCAACCCTCTACCCTACACATGGACGTACAACACATGTATGAGATGCAACCACATAGCCAAACTGGGGACTAAGCACTCTGAACCCAGTACTGGCATAACCTGTCAGGTGGCATGAAATACTACAGTGACTACAATACCAGTCTGATGTAGACCTAGACTGACAGCAATCCAAACACATGAACACACTGGGGCATTCGTGGAGCCTCAGAATAGCATCCTGCCTGAGCAGCAGACACCTCTGCAGCTGGCACACAGGCATACATTAAGCCGGAACACAGCACGTGCAACACATAGCACACAAATCTTGTGTGCCAAACAGTCACAGCCTGTACGGCTAGACAACACTCCTGCTACAGTTGTGTTAGGTACCTTTATTATCTGGAACAGTGAGGTCCCGCTCACCAGGCTGGACAAGGTGAAGGTCACAGTGATATGCTCATGGGGCTCTATGGTCCACCACATAACACAAGCATACAGGTCTGTCAGAGGCATGGACACATATGACTCAGTCATTGTCCATGCCACTATGGCTGACCTGTGATGTACCTCCCTGAAATACATGATAGGGAACATAGAAGGGCTCTCTGAGCATGTGGCACAGGCTGGTATGACCCCGACCTTGGTTGGTATCATACCCTCACCAAGAATGCTGTAGTATTACTGAATGCTGATGAATTACTGTAGCTACAACACCCTAGCTGAAAGGTTCCTAGCATGTAGTCACTGCATTGCTATGGAACAACTTGTTACCACTCCAACAACAGGTGAAAACATGCAGCAACTGTTCATCAACAACATGTAGACTATATGCCCCAGACCAGATGTGTATGCCTCGCTGCTAGGATGATACCATATACAACTCACACTGTATATACACATACCACATGCAGCACCCACACAGAAAACCACAGTCATAATGTTATCCAGTGCAAATACCATGTATTCACATGTGGCAGGCGTCAGACATGGGAACTATTGAAGGTCACAGGTATATATGTGTATTTGGCACACACATACATCATCTGTGTGCATTGCCATTAATGGTTTAATCAATGTCATGCATTATTGTGAACAACAACCCACACACATGGGCATTCTGTGTGACAAAAACACACGTGGCATTTGTGGAATTCAAAGTCACAACTAACTGTGCTCTGACAGTACTGAGAGATGCAGTAGCAGAGCATGCTATTTGCATTACTGGGAGATTTGCCCTCTTCTGCTGTACTTGTAGGGTGCTGACATCATCTCTGCATAGAGATTGGAATATACAGCAGCTGGTGTGTTGTACTGGTTGCCAAAAGGGTCAGTTCTCTCACACATGTAATTGCACACACCCTACTTCCACCCCCCCCCACACACTTGTCATTTGCAGGTTTCAAACCCCTATTTAACTATGTTATGTCACTCAAGACGGATGCATTAGCAGAGCGCGCTATTCGCATTACTGAAAGGTTTTCCTTCTCCTGCTGTACTTATAGGTTTCTGACAGCATCAGTGTTTAGAAAGGGGAATGTGCATCCTGTATTGTGTTTTCCTAGTTGCCAAAAGGGACAATTCTCTTACACAGAATTGCACCCACACTAACCCCCTCACCCAAACACAAACACTTGCAGGATTCAAACCCCTACCTGACTTTGTTATGACACTCAAGATGGACATATTAGCAGACCGCGCTATTTACATTAATGGGAGATGCTCTTCTCCTTCTGTACTTATAGGGTGCTGACATCATCAGTGTTTAGAAAATGGAATGTGCATCCTGTAGTGTGTTTTCCTAGTTGCCAAAAGGGACATTTCTCTCACACAGAATTACACATACACCAACTCTACTCACCCACACACTGAGCATTTGCAGGATTCAAACCCCTACCTAACTATATTATGACACTTGAGGGAGACGCATTAGCAGAGGGTACTATCCAAATTACTTGGTTTCGGTTCTGCACCTGCAGTATTTATAGGGTGCTGACATCATTATTTATACAGAGGTATGTACATCTATTACTACCTGTCAGGTGGGGGTAGCATATATATGCATTTGCAGCCACCTACTTCAGGGTCAGATATGCACATCAGCACTGGCAGGTTATGTTTTATACCATGCTTCGTGACCACAGGACCTGTAACACACAACACAACCAGTTCAGACCAACCCACCCACATCCGGGACACACAATTTGCTTCCCTGGGAACAGTGCCAAGATATGAAGGTGTTCACATACACCATTCCAGTTGTTAACGTCAGGTACAGGTATATTGTGCGTGGGAACTACTCAGGCCTCTACAACATTACCCTACAGCCACTACAGTTTGTGAGTCCATGTGCTATGGCAGGACCACTCACCACAGCCACAAAGGGGAATACATATTGCACCTGACCATCTGCAACATGGGTACTCACTGTTCCACACCAGAGGTAGACCACCATTGTTGATATCTGACCATACCCACCTTTCCCTGGACATCCATATCCCATCCCCATCCCCAGGCAAGGTTTTCACTGCAAACAAAGTGTATTTATCAAAAGCAGACTTTTCACTTGTGAAGACTGGGGTGGAAGACTTCAAAGGACCCATGCTGGGGGAGTATACAGGCCACTCTGCATAATCCTTGACAATTGCATTCTATGAGCATGTGGAAGGTTTGCATTGATCATGCTATCCCAAATATACCCATGACTCCTCCATAACAGGACACCCTGTCAGGTGTACACCAGCCATATATGAGCTGTCCAACAGACGGAGTGAGCTAATACATTGCAGAGCAGTAGCCCACAGAGGGAGGACATCTCTGAACAGTACTGGCACGACACTTCAATCCCTCATAATCATCACGACAAAGTGTTGACAGTGAAATTGTCCAGACACTGCAGATAAGGCTCCCCTCAGTCTGTTATTGACGCCCACTTACTGTTAGAGGTCCTCACCAACCCTCTTCCAGCACACACCAACAACATGGATGTGGCATAGCAAATTCAACCCCTGGGATCTCCACTGTGTCCCTGCTTGATGGAGGCACAGCACACTAGCTTCAAATGGTGCCTTATGTGACCTACTTTACAGTGGCACAGTAGCCTACTGTACTGGGGATGCAGACACCAAGCACACTCTGGCTAAGCTTTCATTCCCTAGGGCAAACAGCCTAGTATTGACCACTACACCCATATGTTTAATTGTCAGATGCACAATATTTGTTGCTGATAGACTGTTTTCAGATCTTTATTGCCATAGCATTCCCTGTTTCTATGAACAACTTGTGTATCTGAGGAAGATGTTTGAATATGAGAAGGATCCACTATATCACTTATGTCTCTGTAGTCATTTAACTGTGTGCACTGGGCAGATTGCTGTAATGTGGTTGGTTCCTGGAATAACACGTACAAATACCAGATAAGTGTGGCCGACTGCTAAACTGAGATATGGCCTAAGTGTGTGAGCATGCCCAGTTCAGCCTTTCCATGGCATGTTGTCTGACATATGTCTCATTTATCAAAGTGTGCGAGCATGCCCAGTGTGAGCTTTCCATATGTTGAACTCTGCAGTCCACCACATTTGTGGATGAGTGTGAACTTCAACAATATCTCACGTTTATGGTTGTGTGTTGGGTGTCATGTTGTGTACTTACTGGCCAACTGCTTCGTGTCTGAACACAACAGGGATTATACTGTGCCTGCAGGGTTTGCATGGGATACTTTGCATACAGTTGTCAACATCCTTTCATACTGACCTAACACTGTAGTACTATATAGTGTACTGGTTCAGTACTTTCACTGTGGTGGACAGTATCCTGGGCTTTAGTCCTATCACTGCTTTAAATTTTCATAGTGAGCACAACAGACTGTTTAGGGGCCAGTTGTGCACATATGACCATGTTGCATTATGTTCAGATATGGACTACTTAAACCAAGCTTGTCCAACATTGGTAGTGTATTCCACAACATAGGTGGACATTGGCAAATACTAGCGATGTGCCCTAGGCTATTTCTAATGCTAGTTACAGAGTGTGTTTGTCCTTCGACACACATTGTAACTGGAGTTGGACATAACATATGTCATAGTTAGTATACTGTGCCTCCGTCTACCCATGACATAACAGTGATACCCAGGGTAAACCTACCATTTCCCATCCACTCATCAAGATTCCTCTTGAGGAGAGTCGATGAGTGACTCTCTGGCTAACCTGTCCTGGGAGTTTACTCAAGAGTGGGTGTGGCTTCTGTGTTATGGATCATTCAGTACAGCTTGTCCTATGTATGTCAGTGCTGGGGTTCAGGTCTCTCATGTGCATAGCTCACTGCCATTCAGATTGTACAAGGTGCAGCATGTTCATTGATTCCAGCTTGGACATGGCTTTATACATCAGGCACAGCTTGCCTCTGGGTGGGCAGTATGGCAGTGTGTGGAGCTGCAGTTTGTTTAATCAGGCAACACATGACATCTGTTCAACCTCTTTGATACTCCTGGTGAGGTACCTTTGGGGTCTTTCCAGTTGATGGAGGTGTCTGCTGAGGTACATCCCACAGGGGCCTTTGTAGTCAATTGTGACGCTGATGAAGGATGACTGCAGAGCCACAATGACCTCCCCTGTTCTAGATCTGACTACCTTCATGATTAGGTGGGTATATGGTATGTTTCTGTAACCACTACAGCCACATGCTTGTCCAATGCAAGATATCTATCAACTTGTGTCCCCAGGTCTCTTATTACATCTTAAGTACTTAATGGGTTAACACCTATGTGGTAATTGGTGGGCACTTACTGTATATCCACAGGGGTTGACTATACACTTTTCTGCAATTAGCTTGCTGACATGGCTATGGCACCAGTTGTCTGTTTCTATGTGGCCCTTTTGTGGGATGCTTGTGTCAGCTGGAGGGTCAGATATGGTGGCCAGTTTGTAGTCCTCTGCAAACTTGTTCAGACACAGTCCTTCCATGTTGGCCTGTACTTATTGGACATATATACCAAACAAGGGAGGTCCCAGGACCGAGCCTTGTGGGATGCCAGTTATATCTGGTTTGTAGTCTGACATGCCTGCAGCATTTCTGACCATGTCAGTTCTGTCCTTGGTCTGGTTTGCAACCCCTCTACTGACATAGGGGTTTATATTTCAGCTGGTGAGCTTATCTATAATGAACACGTCGGGTATTGTATGGAAGCCTTTTGCAAGGTCCAGCTAGGCTGTGTGGACCACATTCCCCTCATCAATGACCTTAATGACTGTTTCAAATGAGTCAAACATGTTTAAGGGGCAGGATCTGCACTTTAGAAAGCCACACTGGGTAGGGTCCAGTGTCAGTAGGTCCCCAATATCTTTATGTCTGAGGTACATGCTGATCCTTTCCATAGCTTTGCAGACCAAGCTTGTCAGGATTCTGGGGTTGTAGTTTGCAGTATCCATTCAGGCAACACCTTTGTGGAGAAGGACCACTGTTGTTGTACACTGCTCTTTGGGTACATATCCTGTGGTAAGGCTGACTTTGAGCTGTAGTGTTATTTGGCATTCCATTCTTCTTGGAGTCCATGTTGGACTCAGCCCAGGACACCATCTCATACCATTGATGCTGTGTGTTTTGCTTTGTAGATGCTGGCTGTTACCTCAGAATCTGCAATGTCAGGGGGCCAGCACTCTTTTGCATTTGGGGGGGGGGTTGCACTGCACCTGTCAGGTTGGATGTTGGCAATATGTGTGTGTGTTTGGTATGTTGTTTGCAATATTTGAGTTATTCAGAGCATATCTGTGAATTCCCAACAAGGTTCCTACCATCAGTTAAGAAAGCATTGTGATTATCCTTAGTGTCCTGCACAATTTTTATCTTCATAGGTTCATAGGTTCATACTAGGCTATCTGCCCTAGGGCATTTATTAGCCTAGCCAGAGTGTGTGTGCCTTTCGCCCCCCCTTGCTATGTAAATATTATGGCCATTTATGATTTACTTTACTGTGCCTCTGTCTGGACTTGACACAGTGAAGACCCCCAGTGTACATCTATGATCATCCATCCACTTGGCAAGATTCCTGTTGAAGAGAGTCAGTGAGAGGCTCTGCCTAACATGGAGTGGGATTCCATTCCAGGGTGTAGGGAGCCTCTGGGTTATGTATCTGTCCCTCCAGCACATCCTATTTCATTATGTGTTGAGGTTGACATCTCTCACGCTCACATCTCCGATGGATTTGGGTTTTCTGGGGTGGAGCATGTCCATTACTCCTGTGTTGGACATGGCCTTGTACAACAGGCATACAACGCCTCTGCGTAGGCAGTATGTGACTGCATACAGCTGGAGTGTCTACAGCCAGGCAGCATATGACATATATTTGAGACCCTTTATCCTCTTGGTGAGGTACCTTTGAGGTCTTTCTAACTGCTGCAGGTGTCGGGTAAGGTACATCCCAAATGAGGCATTGTACTAGATTATGGGTCTGATAAGAGAACAGTATAGGGGCACAATGACCTCTGTTGACATAGATGTGAATCCTTTCATGATACGGTGTCCAATATAGACAGTCTTCCTAGCCACGTTGGCAATGTGAGTGTCACATGACAGGTTACTGTCCACTTGTGTCCCTAGGTCCCTGATTACTCCTTCCATACATAATGGATTACCACCTATGTGGTAATTTGTGAGTACCTTGTTTGGTATTTGGTGAGACATTCATACTGTCCAGTGTCTTCAGGACGGCTGAGTGGGGTTCCTGTGTGTGAGAGTGTGGTCTGTAGCATGCTACAGACTGTACAGCAGTTTTGCCTATGGTTAGTTGCACATGGGTGGTCTCCGATGCTTCATGCATTGTCAGTTACCTGGACGTGTGGGTGTCTGCGCTGAATATGGATACTCCCCCTCCTTTTATGTTTTGGTCCAGGTTTTGGGGCCATAACGCATGATATGAGGTATAACCTGGTAGTGCTGGTGTGCTGTCAGGAGCCTTGCTGCAGGTTTCTGTCACTGCACGGGCATCGATGTTCTCCATACTGGGGAGGGCCTCGGGAGCATGCATGTTGAGGTTTACATGTTTGGCATTGGGCAGCATTACCCTTATGTTTCTTTCCACTTATGTTTTCTAGGGAGGTGGGTTAGTCTTTTCAGCCTTGCCTACGAAAGGCTCTATGGAGGTGGCAAGAGCCTTATCCAATATCCAGACGCCCAGGGGTAACAGGTGCAAGCCATCCCTGGCACAGCAGTGTGGCTTGTCAAGCATGACATCCCAAGCAGACAGACATTGGATCCCCTTGGAATGACACCAGTAATTGTGCCACTTGTTAAAGCTGATCATTCTGTGTTTGTACTGTGGCATCATTCTTAGTGAGGGTAGGATGCTGCACACGGTCAGTATCATACTGGCCTGGACTAGCTAATTGGAGAGCTCATCTATGTCTCTTTTCATGTAGTCCGGGGAGGTACATCTCAGGTCATTCACACCTGCATGGACAATGACTGCATCATATTTCTACTTGTTTTGTGGTGACCTGCGTACTTGTGTTATGTGGCGTATTGTAGCAGCCTACAGGCAGCTTACTGTACCCTTTCCCTTGTTCAGTCTGGTGAGTGGGACAGCAGTGTGTCTGACTATGGAGTCACCTATTACAACTGTATCAGGCATGTTGTTTCTCCTTCTGGCCTGTGACTGTTTGGCACACCAGCTTTGTGTACTATGTGTTGCATGTGCTACGTTTGGAGGTAATGGTTGCTTGGGTGTCTGCTTTGGAGGCCTCTGTTGATGTGGTATGTTTGTAATTAGAGCCTCCGGGAATGTTTTTCTGTGTTTATGTCTTTGGTTTGCAGTTGTGATATGTCTATGTGAGACTGGGTTTGTGGTGTGTGTGGTTACCTTCTCCTCCTGACTAGTTTTGACAGTACTGAGTTGAGAGAGGTAAGCCTCCGGTTTGGATATATGGTTGCATCTCTCACATATATTTGTATTTCTTGGGGGGAGGTGAAGGTTGTCTGTGTACATGGGGCAGGTGTAACATTGCCTCAAGATTCACAGTTTCAACTTGTTGTAGCTGGCCTTAGTGGATTGTATGAGTGGACATATTTTATTGCCATACTACTGATCAGAGATTACTTCCCTTTTTATGTTTGCTCTATCATGTAGTAGCTTCCTCATTCTCTTGCATGGTTTGGTAATGGCTGGAGTCCACCATGCCAGATGCCTGCGTGTATGGCATTGTGTCTTGGTTTTATTTGGGATTGCATAATCCATGCATTCCTGGCAGTGTTCATGGAATGCCTGTATAACAGGTTCTGAGGTGTGGCCCATATTTTGTACCTGCACAGGGCCTTTAATGGATTCCACATCAGTTTGGAGGCGTGCAACTTTTGCTTTACACATGTTTTTCACTGTGGTTTTCTAGCCAGGGACTGTGGTCAGGATGTGTATATCCGGTGTGATTACTCTATGGTCTGGTCTTACCAGTGAGGGATACACTTCTCATCTTGCCATTCAGTACCCATGTTGCTGATTATCACATCCAGTATGCTTACCCCTCTTATGGGAGTGGTACGTTGTTCCTGGGCATTTTGGTTTATGGATTCTAGGAACTTTTGTCCTAGAGTGTTGGAGCTAGAATAATGCTCCCAGTCTATGTTTGGGTATTTTCAGTCACCCAGTATAATGTGGTTTGGAGGGCTTGATATATTCATGTATTCCAACATAGGTCAAGTGCAGTTCCTGGTGTTAGGATGGTAGTCTGTAGCAGGCTATAAACTGGGAGGTAGTTTTAGCCACTGTTACTTGACCATGGCTAGTCCATGCTGCTTCTTGTTGTGGTACCAACATGGGGGTGTGGTTATCCTTGACAATTATTGCTAGTCACCCTCCTTTTGTAGCTTGTTCCATGTTTTGAGGCTGTACAGCACAGTATGAGGTGTAACCTGGTAGTGTTAGGGTGCTGTTGTGAGCCTTGACCCAGTTTTCTGTTACAGGACAGATATCAACATTCTCCATACTGGGGGAGTTTAGACTGCATGCATCTTGCTGTTTAGACTTCTGGCATTGGGTAGCATTACATCTAGGTTCTTATCCCTTGTGATACCTATGGAGGTGGGTTTGTGTTTTGAGCCTTACCTATTCAAGGCACGCTGTGGGTAACAACAGCCTTTGCCAGTATCCATAAGGCCAGGACTGATAGGTGCACACCACCCCTAGCAGGTGGAGCATCATGTCATGCTCAGCATGTCATCCCAGGCTGGCACACATTGGATCCCCTTTGACTAACAGCAATACTTCAGCCAATTATTGCAATTGATCATCTCATCGTCATATTGTGGCATCATGCTTGGTGAGGGTAGGATGTTAGTCAGGGTCATCAAGTTTGCATATACTACATGGTGTTACATTGTTTAACGCATGGCATTCATGCCTCAGGTGGTGCTGCAGGGCTGCCTCTGTCGGATGCACATACTACACTCCCTGTACATGTTTGAGAGCAGGTTATGTCATTTTAGGCATCCCTGTTATTATATGAGTGAGTCAGAGAGGGGTATCATTCCCAGGGTTCCTACTGACCCAGTGTATGTGCTATGCGTTGCCTCTTTGCCAAGGCCAGGGCATACTGGGCATGCCTCCTTCTGCCTACAGGGGCAGGCTCAGGTTGTTCCTCCTCCGAGTCACGCTCTGCCTGTGATGGCCTTGGCAATGGTGGGAGGCTGTTTGGCCCAGCCCTATGCTGGTCCTGCTGCAGCTGTTTTCGCAAGATCATATTATGTAGCATAGCACATACCATGACAATTTTGGTACATGTAGTTGGTGAGTACTGCAAGGCTCCACCAGATGTGTCCAGACACCGGAACCATGACTTGAGCAGCCCAAACACACGCTCTATTACATTACGTGTTTGTGCGTGTGCCTCATTACGGCGTTCCTGTTCAGTTGTGTGCGTTTCTGATGGGTGTCATCAGCCACGGCTCCAGTGCATAACCTGCATCCCCCACTAGGTGTCCATGTGGGATGTCCCCATTGGCAAATGTCTGGTACAGCTGCGTCAAATGCCAGATATGGGAATCATGGTAGCTCCTAGGGCAGCCAGCACACACATTCATTATTATGCCCTGGGCATCACACACGACCTGGCAGTTGATGGAGGGGAAGCCCTTGCGGTTTATGTAGGCCCTACCCCGCTCACCGGCTGGTGCTTTGATGCATATGTGCGTGCAGTCTATTGCACCCACTACCTCAGGGTATTCCGCTATTTGCTGGAAGAGACGCATATTGCTGGCCAATACCTCACGGGCATTGGGGAAATATACATGCTCACCGACATGTGCTGACATGGCATCCAGGAACTGGTGCAGTACCCTGGAGGCTGATGCCTGTGATATCCCCATCATATCACCAGTTGGTCTCTGGAAGGTACCTGTTGCTAGTATTCTTAGGCCAACACATACCTTGGTTTCCACTGGGATGGGTTCCCCTCTGTTGGTTCTGTGTGTGAGGCATGGCCTGCACAGCTCGACAATTTGCTGCAGGAGGTCTCTGTTCACTCTATAGCACTCCACTATCTCCAACTCATGTAACCCGTGGTAGGTGACCCTGGGCCTGTACACTCTTCTCCGTCTCCTCACTGTGGGTTGTCTGGCACCATTTGCATTGTCACCACCCACAGCAAGTCACCTATGTCTCCTTATGACAGCTATGGCAGCCCCTAGCATTTCTGCTCTGAGTTCAGCTTTTTCAGTTTTCACTTCTAATAGCTTACTCCTGTCTTGCAGTGTCTCTGGAGAGAAACATCCTGCACTGCTGTTTGCAGAGTTTTAAGTGCTTGGCTGGGCTACTATTCTGCCTGTGCAATTGCCTGCTTCTAATTGTTTTCACCTGCTAGCTCCATCAGTATTCCCTGCTAGCTTCCTACTAATTCTGTTGCTTCCTGTTTCCTTTCTGTTTCCTCAGGGGGGAGCAACATGCATACCAGCAGAAACACGCTCACAGTGGCTTACACGCGCGCACACATGCTTACACGGTTTAGAATCTTCTTATTCAGGTTAAAACGCGCGCACACCAGCGCAAAAAGTCTTACAAGTCTGGCAACAGGCTCCCACATGCTCAGTCTGCCTTACACGCGCACACACTGCCCTACTCGCGCCTCATGGCATGCACACGTGCGCATGCACGCCCAGCAAGAAACTTTGGTGTAAGCAACAGTGTACACCTTCCATTTCTTGACTTTCCCATGCTTATCTTGTGGCACTCCTCTTTCCATGATATGTGTCTGACATCTGTCATGTAACACTGACCTCCAATGAACTGCATTTCTTTCTGCCATTCCCCCTGTGATGTCACCTATCTCCTACTCTGTTCCTCCCCCTTATGTAACTCTTACACTACTCCTAATGTGCTCATTTGCTATGTGACAGTGGGATTCAGTATCCTAACACTCATTTACATCAGATTGCCTACTAATGCTTAGTTACATGTCTGAGACTCAGCTTTCCCCCTTAGCAACCACTAAACGGTGGCCATGTTGTTTTTGGTCTGCTGGTCCCTGCATTGTAAATCCATGTATTGCATAAAACCCACATTTGTGGTTTTATAACCTTCATTTTTATGTTTTATATAGCGCAGCCCATTTGCGCGGGGCTGCGCTGCGTTTTAAGATCGGTGATCGCCGAAAAAAAAAATGTATTTCTCATATTTGCATCAGGGTACCTTGCCAATGGCCACATATTTGGCCATTGGCATGCTGCCTGACACATATGCACCCTTTATTTGGAGCTGACATGGCTTCATTGTGTTATTTGCAGAAATGTACTCAGTTGTCAACTGAGTACATTTCTGCAGCTAAAACGGCTCTTACATGGGCTGGTTTGGGCTTCGTGGATCGCTAATCTACCTCATTTGCATGGCTTTTGGCTGCAAGTGAGGTGATTAGCATATCCACGCCCAGTCCGTGTAAGAGACATTTTAGCTGGTCTCTTACACGGAATTTCGGGCTGTTCCTGGATCGCGAGGGCTGCATGGAGTCTTACACTTCTCTTAGACTCCGTGCAAGCCTTCGTGAATCCTGCCCTAAATTGCTCTCTCCAGGAGAGATGGACCAGCTACCTCAAGTAGAAGAATTTTAGTATCTTGAGATCTTCTTGACAGATGAGGGTGTAAAGTAGTTGGAGATCAATAAACAGATGTGTGCTCTACTAACTGTAATACAGGAAATGGGATGGACAACAGTGGGGAAGTAAGAGCTGAATAATAGAATAATATTCTTTATTTCTAAGTCATACTCTTTCACCATCCTCACCTATAATCATGACCACTGGCTAGTTACTGAAATGAGGAGACAACAGATACAGACAAGAGAAATAAGGTTAATTCACCAGGTAGCTAGAAAAATGCTCCGTGATGGACTAAGAGCTGAGTAGTCCAGAATGATCCACTGCTCCACAATTTTGCCAAGAATCAATTGAAATAGTTTGAACACCTTGTGAAGATGCTTTCTAATGTCTTTCACAGGAAATGTATAAGACAAATCCTGCTGAAAGGGTGCCTTGTGGCAGCCTAAGGTCACAATGGAGAAATTATATTTCTTGGCTTGTGTGTAAACACAGTGGAATTTTACAGATATCTGGTCATTTTGCTCAGTTTGCAACCATTTAGCCTTCAAATAAACAAGTGGTTTAGAAAATGATGAAAATGACTTGCAGAGAGGCATATTGCACTATATCAGTTTAATGTTATATATTATGAATCCCCTCATTTTGTCATGATTCTAAATGTTATGGTGATTATTTGCATAGTGGCATAGGACAGAACAGCAATGCTTTAACAGCTACCACGTGCTACATTTCAGCTTCATTGCAAGCTTACATTTTTTAGGGGTGACTATGTTTAAATCTTATCTTTTTATGGTTAAGACAGGGAAGTAAAATTCTGATAATGTGTTTCAGCCATGACCTGGGTAAAATGGGTTAAAGAAGATGCACTAGATATCAACATCTTAGAATAACTAGCCAATCAACATGTTTTGGGCAGATAGAAAGCAACATGGACATGTAGAGAAGGCTAAAAACATGGGAAAAATGGAATGACAAGTGGACAATAGTAAATCCAATACACTGGAGCTGTGAGGTAGAGGCCTAACATACTGAGTATCCAGATATTTACAGGCAACTCTTCTATATGCCAAACATTGACTACAGCCATGCAATGAATTTGGAGAAATATATTTTCAGCATCTATGGTCAGATACAAAGAGAGAGCCTTAAATAATTTCATCTCTGACAACAAGGCAGCACATATTGTAATATCTTGATTCAGTCTATAAAGCACAAATCCAAAGAGTTGGTCTGTTGGCTTATGTCACAAAATCATTAGCATCTGCTTTTTCAAAGTGGTGAAACTAAAATCTCAAGAATAATCCCTAAGCTTATGAGTTTCTTCTAAGACTTAGATAACATGTATCCATCCATCCATCCATCCACAACCCCTTTTCCCATTTTACATATGGTGTCTGGTATCATTTGTACCGTGACACTCAGCTAGAGCTAAGATTTACACTGCTGGGTGGCTAGCCCTGCCATGACTTAGGTGATATAAATATCATAATAATTTAGAAAGATATTCTGCATCATTCTTAGCTTGTTAATAAAAAATTGCATCATTATTGATCGTCCTAGGATCAATGAATGGGTTGTCTATGTTAAAAGCCATAAAACCACATGGTCTGCTGTCATATATCCTCAATCACAATTATTTAGGTTTAACCCTTTAGTCTATTATCTGCATCTCTATGCCCTTTACCTCCTGAAAATCTAATAAAGTTGCTTAATGCTGTCTGGGTCTAAGACAGTAAATCTTGCAGCATGTCAAGGCAGTCCATCAAAAAGGTATCATGGCACTTTCAGAGATTTTTCATACCTAATTATCTGAGCACTCATCTCCCCCAACATGGCTACTAGCGTGGGTGGTGGTGGTGGTGGTGTTTCAGTATTTCTGTTTGACTTCCTAGATTCTTGATTGTGGTCTCAAACAACCTGCTTAATACATTTGTTAAATGATTTAACTGTAAGCCAAAATTCAAACTAATGCAGTAGCTATGCAAATTAACCACTACAAATTCAAACACCTTTATCCATGACATGATTAGAATAAATGTTTTGTCTGTACATCCTAGACCAAACTAAGATGTCTGATCATTTTCAGAATGCTTTCAGTCCTAGACTCTGCTGCATGATCTCTAGAACAATGACTATCATGTCCTCACTCAAACACAAACACTCCAACATACTTTGTCATATCATTCCTCTCAATCAAACTCAAATAAAAACCTGGACACTGAGAAGGAAGGCCTGAATGCCAAAGGTCTGCTTTTACATGTTGTGCACCAGACAATATTGAGTTCTGTGCCTCACTGAAAACCCATAAGCAAGCACAGCAATACAAGATAAAATTACCCTTATCGATCTTATAGGTTTAATCTAAAGAGAAGCAGTGCATAAAGGAATTGTATTTTAAGTCACGGTCCAAGGGACATTACCTTTCTCATTGCAAAACATGTTGTGATAGTTACACAAGCATTTTGAAAGGATAGTCACTTAATTCAGTAACATTACCACTCAATACATCCAGAGTAAAATGTCATCACATTCTGTATTATTGGCAAAGCAAGTTAACTTCTTTCATACAAGTGGTTTTGATTTATTCTCTTAACACATTTTCCCTCAGGGAAATAACTAGACAACAATAGAAAATGTTACAATGGAGGCCACAAATAACCTTACCACAGAAACCATACTGTTAGGAGACCTAAATGAACTTTAGCAACATGAACAAATGTTACACAATCCACTAACCATATTACCTTACTACGGTTTCTCTCTTCAATTCCCACCATGTCCAGCATTCTCTCAACTAATTCAAGAACCTACCAGAGTAGATAAAAATTTTGAGATTATCATCAACTCTTGAATTATCATAAATTGTAAAATCCTGAAACAGGATCTACTCTCACCCACTTTCCAACTATTGCATCAAAAAATATACCTCCTAGTCCTCCATAGTAAAAAATAACCCAACAAGCATTATAGAAGGTAAAAAAACGAAACAACCAATACATTATTGAGAAAAACTAGAAGCTTATTTACATTATCTTTGACACTCTCAATATACTTAAACTAGACAATACTACTTAACTACATTAAACTTTTCAATAATACTTCATTAGGAAATGACAAGACAACCTAAAATATGTGAATTGATCAACTAGGACCAGGAAAGGCTTAACTGACTACATGGCAAAGGCCTGGAAGATCTACTGAAAGAACAATACTAGCTACTATAAGGAGAAATATCAACAACCCGCCTATCAAGAACTAAAGGCACTTAAAGCTAGACAAACAACAACAAAAGCAATCAACAAAAACAAACACTCTAAAACCACAAAAAAAAACAAACACTCTAAAAACAAACAAAAACCTGGAAAAAGACTACTTTGTTCTCCTTCTAAAACCTACTAAAACTACTACCCAGCCTCTCCACACATTCCATCTACTCACCAGACTCTATTCTATCTTAACATCTATTCATAGACTCCATTTCTATCACACATCCACCCCCCTATCTCAGACCCTTCATATACCACCTGCCACCCCCACCCCCAATATACCTCCATAGTCAAAAGCTACTCTCTCATCCCAAACCTACCCATCTTGCAAAAATTAAAACCTACCACTATTTCCTAAAACTAGCAGCTGGTCTCTATTACCACCTGTCTCAATTCTGATTAACGCTCCATAAAAAGAGCATATATCCCCGCTCCATAAAAGAAATCTCCATAAAACCCCTACATATCCAGGTAACTCCTCTGAGATAACTCCTAACTTATTCAAAGGGTATCCCCCCCCTGATAAAATCCTGAAAATGTAATCATACCCAAACCCCTGCATTCTTATTCTCACATATTCTCCTCCTCTCAATGACCCAGCCTCACTTCCGCCCAAACCACAGTACACCCCGCATAAACCATCACTCTTCACCACAACTTAAAACCTTCTAAAATAACACAATAACAACAGATGCCATAACAACTCTACTCTCTAGCATTTGACATTAGATCACATAACCTACTTGACATGGTCTCACATAACCTACATCCACCCACATCACTACTAGCCTTTTGAAACTATCTCTCTGATAGGAAACAATCAGTCAAATGGCAAGGAACATATCACCCTTAACCCTATCACCTATCATCGTTCCACAACAATACCTACTAAGTCCATTAAGGTTCTATATACTCACTATTTTTTTACACACCTCCACACCTCCACACACACTACCAATACTGCATGCACTCCACATTAATCTGCTGGATGACATCACCCCCATCCCTTTCACCCCACTCAAAAGGAATCCTTAAAATCTTCTTCAAAAATGGATTAAAAAATGGATTACTGATATCTGATGATCACAAAAATCCAACACCACAACTACTACTTTACTCCCCAACCAAATACAAACCCACACCACTCTTTTCACTATCACTTCATCACCCCTCCTCCACCTCCTCATCCACAAAACTAAAATAGATAAAATAGAATGTACTCCTATCCGCCGATGTCCACATCTCCAGTACATAAAGATTAAAAACAAAAATTAAACACTGTATAAACACAAACACTTCCCTACGAATCACCTAGCCCCAAACCCATCTTCCCCAAACCCATCTTCTGTCTACACTACTGTATGCATCTATCTAACCTGCATTAAGAAAGACATGAGTCATGAAGAAACATCAACAAAAAATTAAGCCAAATTTAGCCAATAATACGTTTTGCTCATAGTCTTCATTGCCATCATTGTCTTGGATTTAGAACTTCCTCATTTAATTAGTTTCCGCAATTTGTCCTCCTCACCAACATCCTAAAAAACTAAACAATCCCCACAAGACCCCCAGACCAACTAACAAAACAAAACCATACAAACAAACCCGTCCACTCCATCCATCCAACAAACACTGCACATAACTCAACAACACAACCACGGGAAAAGCTCTATTGCTCATACCATTGCTCATACCATATGAAATCTCTCCCCAGATCCCCCAATCTCTCTATCTCCTATCATCTTCTTCAAAGTTCAAAAGATCACTTAAATCACACCCCTGGCCCTTCCCTTGCATCCACATAAACAATTTCCTTCTCTACTTACCCACTTACACCGACACACTCTATATCCTGCTCTCTATCTATATACTAGTACTAATTTCTCTCCTATATAATATATACTACCTGTTCCTGCCTGGGCAGTCTCCTGCTCATGCAAAGTTTGTCTGATGATCATATCATATATGATATCTGAGATGATATTATATTGATGATGTAGTCCTTTTTTCATTTTTTACAATTCACTTCTTCATATTGTTTTTTTTTTTTTTATGTATTATAAATAATAAATAGTATTGTATATATATTATATTTACACAAACATGTAGCTGTATTAGTGTTTTCTCCCTCGGACTCGCTGTAATGGACCCCATTCAGTCGGACTTTCCCGGTTAACAAATGTAAAATAAAATAAATAAAATAAATAAATATACGCCGACTATTTGCACCAAGACACAGCATTGTTGATATCTTCAAAAAATTTATGATAAGCTGAGATGACTGTGTATCCTATTAAATACAAGCATAGCTTTACCCTTAGAGGCCCAAATATTATTTATCCTCTACCACTTCAAGTATATATACCATTCTTTGCTCATTTACCAAGAAACCGATCCAATTGGATCACAAATGTTCAGATGAATTTCTAAAAGTACATATCTCTGCATTTTATAGCCCAAAAGTACCAAAATGTGAGACTGTCTTCCATGACTCATTTAACACAATCTCAAATCTACTATTTTAAAACTTAGATCATATTTACTGAAGAAATTTCTCATATATGAAGTCACATCTACGACAGCAAACAAAATTTCAGTTTATATATTGCAGTCATTATTCTCACATGATTTACATCTAATCAAATGCTAACTTCAATAAGTCTAAAAATGAGATTTTTAAATAATGAATGACTTTTATTATGATAATTTGCAACCATTTCTACTTGAGCAAAACTGTAAATGAGTGAGCTAATATGATGATAGAGATGTAAAACGGATCACTGAGCATTGAAATTAATAACCGATAACATGCTGCTTGCAAGTAAACATAAACTTTATTTCCAGTCTTGAAGGTACCAGGTGTTCAGCCCTTTAAAACTTTATGAACACGGAAATGTTTATAACAGAGTAGGCACGAATTTATCCAGCTCTATCATTCAGACTTAATATACAAACTGCAAATGAAATGAGTACACATTAGCACTTGAAATTTATTTGCACCATTCTAAATATGATAGATGCAAAATCAAGTATTTACTAAAGTCTGAACTGCATGGACAGCACTGTACAATTCTAAATAAAAGCTGTTTTTTTTAAGCACAAAAATATAATGGAGTAAAGTAATGCAACATGTAGGTGCAGTCATATATTTGCAATATGTTAACGTGCACACAGTGCTACCTGCCAATACATAAGAACATCTTTTTTTATAACAAACTAATTTTAAATAAGTGGTATCTAGATAAAATGTCTTATTGTGTGAAGCTGTAGTATGATGACTAGTTACAAAGAGATTAATTCCTGATTGTTATGTAAATCTCTGTGTGTGTGTATATATATATATATATATATATATATATATATATATATATATATATATATATATATGGGTTTCCTCTTTATAATCTCAAAATACTGAAATCCCGAATTTCAGTATCCCGAGACCATAAAGGCAAATTTTTAAAATAGCAAAAGTGCATAATCATGAATTTGAATATCTCAAATTCGCAGTTATGGCTCTACGCTTCGTTACGTCCGGTGTTTTCTGTGGTTGGTGTACGGTGTTGTGTGTGGATTTAGGTATGATTTAAGGTAAGTGAGTGTTTTGTAAGGATTTTGGGTGGGAGTTTGAATGTATGTGAGTGTGTTTGTAAGTTGTACATGTGGGTTAGGGTACGCAGGTAAAAGTATGAGTGTGTAAGTGTTGGATGTCTTGGTGTTTGTATATGTGTGATGTGTGTGAGGGACTGTGGAATGTCTGGTTGCAAGTTTGCTGTCTTTTCCTGTTTGTTCGATCTTGGAGTTAGTATATATAAGTAAGGGGGTGTGGGGGTGCAGCCTCCCATGTTGAGGAGAGTGGGGGGGTGTAGCCCCCCACTTAGTTATGTTTTAAATTGTGTCTGTGTGTGTGTTTGTTTGGTATTAGCAATTTCTTTCCAAGGGAAAGAAATAATGTTTTTGACCATTCACGGTTTAATGTGTTCGGTCTTCATTTGACGCTGAAAAGGCTTTCGATGTAACTCCTCTTCGTGATTTTAATATAGACCCATATCTATCTATAGATATATATATATATATATATATATATATATAGGTCCCTATCAGTTGATCGAGTTTTCAGAATCTTGAAATTCATATGGCTAAGTCCATATGACATAGTTTTTAAAAACTCAAAACTTTTGAATGGAGATCTCTGTGCAGTGCAGATCGGGAAATTTACCATTTTCCTCACTGTGGTACAATCTGGAAGTTGGTATATATAATTTTCAGGGGGTCCAGGGGGGGCTTGCCCTCTGCAAAAATGAAAAAAAGGTAGATTTTTTTTGGGGGGTTGAGTTTTTTTACGCTTGAGTTTTCAGAAACTTGACCATATGAATTTCTAGTTTCTAAAAACTCCAGCATCTGACATAGACCCCTATATCTCTTTATCTATCTATCTATCTATCTATCTATCTATCTATCTATCTATCTATCTATCTATCTATCTATCTATCTATCTATCTATCTATCTATCTATCTATCTGTCTGTCTGTCTATCTATCTATCCATCCATCCATCTATCTATCTATCTATCTATCTATCTATCTATCTATCTATCTATCTATCCATCTATCTATCTATCTATATGTATTAGACCATTTTAAATGTAGTCTGTGAAGCATCTTGACAGGTTTCTGACTACATAGTGCACAGTACTGTAAAAAAAGGGACTACAACATTACATATTTTTTAATATTTAGATCATCTAAACATTCAGCATGACATGACATGGAAACAGGCTGTAGAAAGCCACATACTTAAAAAGATATGAAACTTATTGCTAAGGGATTCACATCTATGAATCAACAACTCATTAACAAATGTTTCACTGTGTTGCTAATGTCAATTAATTTACACTAATTTGCATTAAATGAAAAAGAAAATAAAAAAGTTTTGGGAAAAATTGTAATTGTATACAAAATGGACTGCATCAAGAATACATGCTAAGTTAGCTGGCGTACTTATGAGGCCATAATGTTTGGAAAGAATGTTATCAAGAGTTACCATATAATCAATGAGTACTGAATAAGGTAATTAAGGAAGTATATGTTAGCTCTGGCAAAAACGATGGACGTTAATCAACAAGTGAAACAGAAATGTAAAATCGTATCTAGGGTGTGCTTTTATTAAAAGAATCCCTACTCTTTTCTTTAAATTCTCTGGGATATTATATATCCATAAAAGACACTATCAATTCAGCTACTTAGGACCAAAAGAAACCAAAATTAGGGGTGCAGCATTATACTGTACTGTAAATTCAGCATTTGAAAGCAATGTTTTCTGATTTTCCAGCATCAGATGTGAGTGTGTTACTCACTGAAGCATCATCATTATTAACTTGTAATCAAACTGGTGTTTGTTTTACATTTCTTAATTCATTCCCATGCATATTTTAGCTGGTTTGTTGTAAGTTTGTCCATATATGTTCTCCCTAAGTCTGAACTAAACTTAAACTCTTTGTAGTGAGTTAAACAGGTAGTTGTTAGCCTCCCCTTATGGACATACAAGTTTATGCAGTTGAGAGTATACCAAATAAAAAAAAAGTCATTGCCAGGACTTGGAAATGCTATGCCCGGCATGATAAAAACACTCTCATCAATCTAAGCAAACAAGGAAAAGGGAAAATTAAGTCTACTAAAGCCACATTTGAGGTAAATGGGTAAACAACAACCACAAGGTTTTGTTTAGCTATGTCACAAACCTCAAATACAGCACACAACCCTTTGTAGATCTTATTGTAAATGGAGCCATCTAAATGCAACCAGAAGATATAGCAAATCTGATGCAGACATATTTAGCTCCAGTTTTACTCCCACTCTCTTCCACACCTCCCAGGAAATACAATCAAACATAATCTCCCCAGACATCACTAGGCAGTAGGACCTAGATGTGCATCCTAAAGCCAAAAATAACACAGTAATGGACCCTAATAATATTCCAGGAGACCTTCCAAATAGCCTAAAACATGACCTGTCAGGACCACTGTTTAACCATAGCCTCCAGACAGGCTTTATGCTTCATGAATAGGAAACTGCAGTGGTCATCCCTCTTCACAAGAGTTGGCCATCAATGGACCCTGGGAACTAATTAGTTTCATATGCAAGGCCATGGAAAGAATTATTATGGAAATGATTAATAAGGACATAAAAAATCTTCTGACATTGGAACTAACCCAGTTTGGTTTCATTAAGGGCAGATTATTCCTACTGAACATGGTGGCTTTCTTTGAAAGGGCACTAAGACAATGGATGAGGGCAAAATGGCACATGCTGCCTACCTTGACCTGGCTAAGGCATTTGATACAATATTCCACACAAGCATTATAAACAAACTCATGAATTTAGGTAAAAACTCATAGGTTATGTGCTATTTCTCCAGCACCTCACAAAGAGGCTAGTCTCTATAGGGTCCCTTAGGGCTCCATGCTGGGTCTGCTCCTTTTTGTCATCTACTTCTCAGAAGTCAAGGCCAATGTCAAGTCATCTGGTTAACTAAGGTAATTGCAAAGTGGAAGCAGACAAAGAATCCCCGCAAGACACTAACATTCTACAGGATGGACAAACGCAAACAAATGAGTGGTGTCAAAGCCACTGCTTAAAACTCAGTGTCAAGAACGGTGAACTAGTACCCTTTGGGAAATCAGCCACCCTAGGAAATTATCTAATTGATAACACACCTCAAAGAACAGAACAAGTAGTCAGGGATTTGGGTATGTATGTAGAAAGTAACCCGACTTTTGACTAACGTGTCTAAGGTCGAAAGGAAATCATCCTATGTTGCTCACCTTAAAAGCAAGGGCATGTCATCTAGGTACAGGGAAGTCTCGGTTCCACTGTATTTGACCTTCATCAGGCCCATCACTGAGTACCATACCTTCTTTGGCATGTACCTTACCAGGCTCATGATACAACTGTAACATCCACAGAGGTTCTTTACAAGAAGAGGAATCTGCATAAACAGAATGTCCTCTGCAGATCACCTCAAAGCCCTGTCTCTAAGCTGTGTTTCTTACAGAATGTTGTGAGGTGATCTATGCCTGACATATAAGACACCTTGGATCTCACTCTGATGATCAATTTGCATATCCACAAAATGAATAGGATTAGATATACTTGATCAAGGGATTTTAAATTGATTCTGTTCAATAGGCTTGTTTGAGGGATTGGTATGTGACAGAAAATTACCCTTCTTTGGAACAGGCTTCCCATCCATGTGAAGCAGAGTGAATCTCTTACCATATTTAAGAGAAACCTGGACAAGTGGATCAGAAATCAGAAATGCATCAGATCTCTAATGAAGAGAGGCATCCTGTAAATCTTACCCTAGCTTATATACAACCCCTAAAATAACTTTTAAGTCACATAAAAGTGTAGATTACATTTGGGAAGTCTGGCTAGACTTACAAAGATCAGCATACAAACTTGCAGGTACATTTGGGATGATTGTTTGGGGTTGTGAAGGTTTCAGTGGTCGTTAGCCTAATATACACTTATGAAACTATGAGCCTAAAAGAAAAAATAGCCACCACTGCTACGAATAGCAGTTTGATGTATATGTTTGTTGTCTCTAGACTCTGGTTGTCAATGAGGAACAGTTTCAAGGAGTGGCCCCATCCTAGGTAGAGGGACAAGAATACCTCCCTGACACTCGTTTCAATGCCCGTACTACTCACTACCATGGACTAATTCCCAGCTACCTAGTGTTTTGTCATTGCCACGTGCTATCCTCAAATCTCTTCCCTAAGAAAGAAGAATAGGCATGTGACTCCACATTATTTTTTCTCTCCCTTTAGATGCTTTAAAAGAGATCTGAGTTACCATTGGATCAGGGCAAGCCATAGTCAGACATTATCCCCTCTATGCTAAACTGGGACCATAAATGATCATGCCTTTCCTTATATATAATTCCAGATTACTTATCCATGTCAAAAACATAATGTAATACACAATGGCCGGGATTCACTAATCCTCCATGTAAGATTAACTAAGTCTTACACGGAAATGGCAGTGTAAGGGTATGATGTCAGCACATCATGCATATTCATGACGGTGCACTGGCTCAACTCTAAGGCTTACACGGACCGTGCACGAGTGCAGGGGGCATGTCAGACTGCCGAGCAGTCCAAATATCCATGCCCCTGCAAGTGCATAAACAGCAAATGTCAACAGAAGTGAACAAATCCACTCAAATGTCCACAAACCCAACACTACACTCCCCCACATTCTAAATCCCTGTGCAAGTTAAAAATGTAAAGGTTTCCTTTTTATTTATTATTCATGACATAGCTTTCCATATTTGCGCATGTATGCACAAGCTTGCCCATTACTTAGCTACAGTTAGCAGTGTAGACATCGAAGAGGATAATAAACTATTGATATTCAAATTAAGGGCAATAGCGTAGTGGTAGAGCCCTCGCGCAAAGAGTATGCATTCTGGGTTTGAGTCCTGCCACACCACTACCTATTTTCTGTAGGAAATGTGTGCATAAAAAGAATTCCTGACATCTACCTTTTAAATCCCAGTACAATGCATTGAAATGGCCTATGTGTTAGTGAACAATATTTTATATATAAATAAGAAGATGGAATGGTCATGCATACTGATAAATGCAAATTTAACGTATCTTAAGGAATGTGAAGCATTGCTAAGCAAAGTCCACTAGTATTAAGCACAGTGAAGTATAATTGCTCATAGTTTAACAGTGCTTTAACTAGCACAATAGTTTTGTGTGGAGCTGCGCATTGCGCCAACTAGCACAAACAAAACATGTTTGCGCAGAGCTGCGCACAGTGCCAACTGGGGCAACGTTGGGCAACATCGGGCAGCGTAGAGCAACTGCTCATAGCTTAGCACTGCTTTAACTAGCACAATAGGATTGCGCAGAGCTGTGCATTGTGCCAACTAGCACAATGTCGGGCAACGTCAGGCAGCGTAGAGCAACATCGAGCAACGTTAGGCAAAGTTGAGCAAAGTCAGCTAAACACAACCACACCTCCTATCCGATCTGGCCAGTAGTAAAATAAAAAGCAATGACAGGCCTCAAACCTGGGATACTGTACACCATAATCACAGTACTAAACCACTAAGCCATGACAGCTTTAAATATGTATGCATTTCCAACACACTCAAACATGGCAATGGAAGTTTATCCATTGCTAAGCAGTTGTGTTCGTAGCTGAGATTTTTCAAAACTGGCCAATCACAAATAAGTGTGGGAAATGAGGCATATTTAAGCTCCATAGATGGGAATAATTGCATAATTGGTTGTAGCTCCCATCTGCAGACAGCATGGCCGGTGCTGCAGAGGGCTCTCATTTTCGAGTGCAACGGTGGGGCATTGAGGAGTCAAAATATATGGTTTGGCTCCTCATCCATCATCATGATGCAAGACTCCTGCAGGGCCAGTTCCAGTGCACAGAATACAAAGCGGAAGCCTGGAACCAGTTAGCACATGATCTCACCAGTGCCACAGGCATCCCTCAGACTGGTAAGCAGGTCAAACACCACCATGCAGACCTGAAGAGATGCAAGGAAGACCAACTGAACCACTGGATACAGGAGGCCCTTGGAATGCCAAATGCCCCACTACTGAGTATGTAGCCATGGAATGAAGTATGTAAGAATTGCTATTGTGGTCTATATTATGGATAGGTATGTCTCAATATCCCTTCATTTACTTCACAGCTGCAGGTGTCTGTGCTGCAAATCAGTAAGCTTATGCAGATAGGCTGCTAAGGCTGCACCACCAGGGAGGTTAGTAAATATTCTGCATGTGTGGTCATATAAAAGAAGTGAGAGAGCCTGAAAAAGAGTGTTGTAACCCATTATTAAAGGTATAAAAAGTGTGGAATAACTTCTCTGCATGTACTGTCATATAAAATAAGTGAGACAGCGTGAAAAGGTGTTGTAACCCATTAATAAAGGCATAAAAAGTGTGGAATAACTTCTCTGCATGTACTGTTATATAAAATAAGTGAAACAGTGTGAAAAGGTGTTGTAACCCATTAATAAAGGTATAAAAAGTATTGACTAAAAGACCTCTCCATGCACTGATATATCAAATAATTGAGAGAGCCACTAGAAAAGTGTGTAATGTTATTAATAAAGGTATAATTCCTGGAGTATGTCCATGTCACTTTCTTTGATATGTTGTTGTACCCTTGCATAATAGAAATAGTACTGTTGTATTAAGTGCAGTCAACTCACACATAGGTAGGCCCATATAAAGTAGATGAAGGGAGTGCCAGTAGCTGTTAAGCATATATACAGTCCTCAGCTGTTGGTTAATGGCCGGCATGTACAGGTTAATCTGGCACATGAGTAGCTTGTTAATGTGTTCCCCAGAATTGTCAGTATGCTGCTAGAAATGTAGGGAGCTGTTAACATATACCTGATAATGTCACCTGAACACATCCAGATATGTAGATACATAAATATAAATGAAAAGTATAAATATGTAGCAGTAACATCTGCATCCAGGACAGTTTGTATGTCAGATGCTGGTCAGGTATATCAAGAACTAGCAAAACCCATTACACAATTTAACGGACATTGCCTAGTATAATAATACATGTGGGGGGTATTTAACTGCAGTCAATAGGAATGTAGTGTAAACTATAAGTATAGATAAGTTGTTAATGGAGGTATCTTTTTACACCCTACTGTATGTGCATAAACAATGCAATTCCACACCTCAATGGGTATGTCTAATCCCATAACATTTGTTGAGACACATGTCCTATTGTTATATAAATATCTGCATTTACTTCGATGCATGTGACCTGTTCACATACCACAATCTTGGTGGCCTGTTGCCACCAATCAACCCTGCATGCTGTTGGAATGTCCACTGTTGTTCTATATATGCATGTGTTATGCTTGCTGTTCAACATTTGGAACTCTGGTTTGTTGGGTTAATGGGAATACTACTGTATGCTGTTACAACTAAACTGGAATGCTGTTGGCTATTACTAACCCATATTGTCATTAAATCCTCCTAAATATAGAATGTATGGGAAGGCTGGTTCTAGTGGGCCCACCTGTCCCACCTCAGCTGGCGCTGGCACCTGGCACCAGCAGCTCCGATGCCCAGCCCGGGACCTCCTCCTCCATTCATCCTGTGCCACCTTCAGGTGGAAGCGCTGCAGGGGATGGGGCTTGTCTCCACCGTGCAAGCATGGGCAGATGAGGGCCACCTCTCACCCTCCGAACGGTCTGGGCTGTGGTGCATAGGGAGATCCAGCGTTCAGTCGCTGATCCTCTATGCCAGCTCGAGGCAAGAGTGGTGCAACTCATGGGTGAGCCTGCCCCTCCTACACAACCCCCAGCACAGCCACCCCCTGGGCTGTGAAGGTGCAGTGGTAACTGCCCATGAGTGGGCATCTCAGTTCCACTGTTGCCATCTGTGGGCTCATTGGCTTGCGATTTCCAAACACCCTTCCCCGTCAATGGTGTTCACCCACCCCATGTGTCATACTCCGCCCTGTATGCATTTTGTTGTCTTGTCTGTTTACCTCCCCAACCTACCTCCCAAAATATATATACTTCCCCTACGCCACATTCCACTCTCACCAGAAAAAAAAAAAAAATGGGCAATCTGCACCCAAAAAAAACTTAGGCCCCATACATAGCTGCCCAATTTGCACACATGTCCGCTGGACACAAACAGAAATCTAATTGGCAGTACAACATACTTTGTTGTCCTCACCCCTCTCTCAGGGGTGGAAGGTTTCAAAAATCCATTCAAATTACTTGTATATGCACAGCTGTTGCTGTTAAAGAAATGGGCAGCTATGGACCTTCCCTACACCCGTCTTGCACATCTTGAGCTGTTTTCCCTACTGTCTTTCCCTCTTTTTGCCCCTTTTTTCACCACTTTCCTATTTCCCCATTTTCTTTTCTTTCAAAGAAATGAGCGCAGTCGTTCACGGGAGTAAGCACTTTTAAGCAGTAGTTAGCGGTTTTCCACGAGTGTGCGCTTAGCTAAGTTTGTGTGCGCTTAGCTAAGCTTGTGTGCACTTAGCTAAGCATCGCACAAACCCACTCAAACCTGCTTACAACTGCTTAAAAGTGCCTTAGTCACTCTGTATGTCAGGGCCCTTGTTCTGCTCAGCAGCAAAATAAAATACCTCTGTTAGTCTCGAACCCTGGACTTTGCACACACTAGACTGCATGAAGTACCACTGAGCTATGGCAAACATACAACAAATTGGTGCTGAAACCAATATATCATGCATCAGAATGAGTGAATGTAAAGGCCAAATAGGAATGCCATAACACAAATTCTGTTTAGTGGATCTTTACCAGCAGTTCTTGTGGAATTGCATTACATGACAGTGAAAAGAGAACTAGCCATTCTAGCAGGAAATAATGTTACAGAAGCACTTTACAACTCCCACACAGTATTAGAGCAGGAAAAACACTAGCATACCTGACTAGGGTGGAGGCCATACTCCCCAACTGTGACAAAATGTAAGAGTTAGACACCACTTGTACTTCAGGAAATGTGTATTAATCCATATGCTCTGGTTCTCTGAAAGTCTCAACCTAATGTTACTAATATTGTAAAGGTGTACCTCACTTCAACCCACTTTACCCTGAGTCTGTTCATATATGTACATGAGTGTTTGAGAGGCCTGGCAGAGGCAGAAACACACAGGCATATCAGCTATTCTGCTGTTACACACTGTGCAAATAGCTTTGGAAGGAGTTCCAGAAGCATACCAATATGTAGGAGTACAACATTGAAATACCAAGGAATGTAGCCATGTACTGGTAGCAACCAACTGTGACAATGCCATTGTTCCAGTGCTGAAAAGACCGGTGTGGTGCACAAAGAATAACAGACTAATCTCGGGCTACCATCTGGATAGGTCCACAGTTGGGAGCTACACAGACAGACTACTTGCCCTGGTAAACTAATAGGTACACAGCAACCCTTTAAGTCCAGCAAGATAAAGTTCACACATTAAGACATAATGCCCTCTGTCCTACTGCACCCCTACCCAAATGTACAATAAACCTGTGTGTTCAGGGTCTACCAAGGATGTAGGTAGGCATACTCAGTACAGAAATTTATACAGTTTTCTTGAGCAGCCTGTGCTAATGTCAATAGTAAAAAAGCACAAACTGTTCAAAAGTGAGTGAATAAATATTCACAGTATAGTAGTTCACAAACAGTTCATGTGCCAAATTAATACATCTCAATAATTACTTTTGTATGGCAGTAAATTGTATAAGTAGAAAAGAAACTACATACTTCCATGTATCTTGTGTTAGCATAGGTAGGGGTGAGTACAATTCTACACTGACAACTGTGTAGTGGAAGTGGCAACATTCAGGTCTGAGTACAACAATTATATCACTGGATACACCCCTAGCTTCAGATATAAGAACTATACCAACCTTCTGACTTACACAATGGTCTCCACAGCAAACAAGCATGGGTTCCACTCTGGAAAGCTGAAAGGGCTACGCCTACCTGACATAGCAATTTATAGCATTGGGTTGCTATGACAGTGAGTACTGCAATCACCATACAGCAGGCTACATGCAATTGCCAAATGGTGGCCACCAATTGGTGCAGAGGCCATCACATGCACATGTGCAGATACCTATAAAAGCATGCTGTACCTGCTGGCCACACATGCAATCATCCCATTGCAGACAGTGAGAGAGAGAGAGAGAGAGAGAGAGACACACACACAGAGACAGAGAGAGTGAGAGAGAGACTCACACCCCCACCCACACCAGTGGAAAAAAATATATATACTAATAAAAAATAAAATAAAATAAAACATAAAAAAATATAGTACATTCAGCCAAAGAGATAGCTGAGTGAAAAATATGAATGCATACAAAGGAAAGGTATGTAACAGATATGTATTTATTGGCATGTAGTAGATGTATTTGAAGACCACTCTATATACTTTGAAACATCAGTATGTGGCAGTAGTACGTATCTATGCACAGATGCCCTGCATAACTACTGCCATGGACATATCAGTGTGTAGCTGTGTGCAGTGGGACATAACTGTGATATATGTAGCTCAGCATTAAATGTCAAACATCTGAACCATGTTATCCGTGTTCTGTACAGTAGTGTGGACAATGTCTGTTTGGGGTAGTAGCGCTTACAGCTATATAACCATGGATGTGACAGAGTAACAAATGCATGATAGTCATATCAACATGTAGCTTAGCAGTGGCAACAGCTGTACCAGGCTAGTATGGTAATTAAGCATTTGCAGCTATATATACACCCTCTAATATTACTGTGTGCTCACATGTGACACCTATTCATGTTGCAGCAAGGCACAAAAGGTCAGCCATGAGGTACATGGACTTACAACAGTGTGGTCCCTGTGTGTGTATGGCACACACATACGGAGAGATCTGTCTGTGTCAGATGTATTAGCATCTGTACATGTGCATAGAGCAAGGGACATACTGCAACAGTTTGTGAAAGGTGGATATATAGATGTTGTTGAAGGTTGTTATGTGCATATTCCTATACAGGTTGTAGTGTGTGGAAAACCAGACAGAATACAGTGCTGGTATATGACATGTGGTGGTTGAACGCTGGGGGTATGATTCATCAGGTTTGCAGTGTTGCAGCCAGTGAGGCCTGCTAAAGCTACATGGGCTGAGAACACCTTCAATGCATTCCGCCCAACACTGTGCAATATTATGACATAACTGTATACATCACAACCTTCCTATACTCAATATTCCTACCATGAAAAGTGGACTGTATATGTGCCTATATGTACATCAATATGTACACCAATGGATGTTCATGTGTGTGTGTGTGTGTGTGTGTGTATATATATATATATATATCTACATATATATATATATATATATATATATATATATATATATATATATATATACACACACACACACACACACACACACACACACACACACACACACATATATATATATATATATATATATATATATATATATATATATATATATATGTATATAGATAGAGAGAGAGATAGTGAGAGAGAGAGACAGGGTCATATTTACTGCAACAGATGCCTGGTGACAAAGCCATGGACTCAAGCTCAATGTTGACACTGCATTGGCATCCCTCCTTGCAAAAACTCAGTACCCATTAACTACCACATAGGTGGTAGTCTACTTAACACTGAAGGTGTGATAAGAGACCATGGGACAAAGGTGGACAGTAGTCTCCCCTTTGATTGTCATGTAACCTGTCTACATGGCACACGTAATCACAAAAGGTGTGTCATCCAGGGAAGTATAGGTCAGTGTTCCCCCCTACTCCACACACAGAAAGCCCATTATAGAGTAAAATGCCCCATGTGGAATGTACCTCACAAGACATCTACAGTAATTGGAAAGGACACAGACATATCTTACAAGGGGTAATACCGGCCTCAAACAGATGCCCTATCCAGACCGTCCCACAAAACTACAGCTAGACTGTCGCATACCGTCTACCCAGAGTTGACCTCTGCCTAACATGCAAAGCTATGTGAAACCCAGAGATGTTGGACATGCTCCACGTAATCAGATCACAATCCCTATGAGCTACACACTCTAGGAACATAAAGCTTGTCACCTCAATAAACAGCACATGCTGGATGGATAGATCTCTATCTCAGAGACATCCCATGCCCTGGCACAAACCACCTATCAATAGCAAACGAAGCTCCTAATTAGCAGTCGTCATATATAAACCTGATGATTGTGTGTGAGATAGTAAATACACCCTGGGAATCACCTCTGTGGCTCTGCTTGACAGGGCCACGTGAAATGAAATCAACCATGTGTCAAAGGCCAGGTTAGCGTATGGCTAGACATCTATAGGTCCTAGGGCCAATAGCCTATAACCTACCTACGAACCGATACAAACCCACATGTACCTGTTGCAATAATTGCTTTGTGAGGTTGACTCAGTGTGATGGTGAATGTGTCGGTGAATGTGTCCGAGTTCTGTATATGTGTGATAGCTAAGTGGGAAACTGTTTCTGTCATGGTATGTAGTGTCCTAGCTGTGATCCCAGAAAATGATGTGTATGCTATTGTTAGGCACAAAAAGCAGTATGCCAGACGGTCTGACATAGTGTGTTGGTGTCGACTGGGGTGTCCCATTGTAGGCCACAGCAGTACATGTATGCTTATTAAGTGTGACTGCTGGTGAATCCAACCCCTGACTGAACTGTAGTACTACCTGAAGCTGTATGCCTAAACAGCACAGTAAGGTGCATGTACACATGTTCTGGATCCACTGTTTTGTTTGTTCCCCGTAGTCCTCCTGATGACATACCTCAGGTATAAGGTCTTGTAACTATTGGCACACAGTACTGTATGGTACAGAGGTAAAGGTCATGTGTGTTGCCATACCTTTGTGTCTGGTATGTACGTCTGATGTGTGTGTGTGTATGGCTGTACCATGGCCTTGGTCATATGTGTGTTACAGGATATAGGTGTGTATCTAGCAACATGTATAGTGTAGCACAGCAGTATGCCACCCATATTGACGAATGAGCACATATGTTAGGCAGGGGTTTGCCATCAATGACTAGTGTGGTATGCTGGTAATACTGTGACTGGACCCTGCAATCATTGCAATGGATTACATGTTACGTTATGCATTAGAATGATATATACCGGCTGTGGTTAGGTGGTGCAATTTGTCGCATACAGTGTGCCATATACTGTTGTATAGTCTTACATACTGGTTTATCTTTGTTGCTGTACAGAACATGGCTTGATATATGGAGTGTGCCAGGCACTGTCAGGCAGTTGTGGGTTGAGCACTGATATGTGGTATTGAAAGTGTGTATCCAATGACAGCCAATAGGTTGCTATATATGGCAGTTAAATGATATCCGCACTTTAGAATATTAAGTGTGCCACTTGACTTGCTCACACATATTGTTTCTTTGTCTTCCAGGGTAATGGCCCACCATCGTAACCCCTCATACAGCACAGCAGAGGATGAAGTGATAATGGACACCATGGTTCAGCACTACATCATGCTGTTCTCAAGAACCAGCCAGGACCAGCATGAGAGGACTGCACTGTGGCAACATCTTGTCCGTAGGGTAAATGACATAGGCATGTATAACCGGACATATGAGCAGGTACGCCATCACTGCAGTGATTTAATTAGACATGTCCGGCAGCATGAGTCTGATATCCATAGACAACAGCTTGCCACAGGTGGTGGGGTAGCCATCCACCCCTCCCTCACCAGAGTGGAGGAGCTGCTCCTGAGCTAGGTGGCTCCTGGCCAACAACAGCAACAACAACACCTGACATGCGTCATCATGGAGACTGGAGCCACCCAGCAAGTTGACATGGAGCCTGCAGGTAACATGGCATAGCTGTACACTACTGTTACCTCTATTGGTAGATCGTGCTTATGTGAGATGTGTAGTGTGTAGTTACAAGATGTGGTGCCTAGTGCTGTGCAATAATAATATTTTGGAATATAATATGCAGGCCTGTGACTGTCAACAGTCATACTACTGTAAGATTGCAAACACACAGTAGCAATGCCACAGTTGTTGCCACTGACAAACTGTCTCATACCCTTGTAGGTCCCTCTGGTGTGACAGCAAGGCAGCGGACCTATGCTGGTGAGTGTGTTCTACATTTATTATTGCTAAGTAAATGTGGATGTCATAGGTGAGGTGTAGGCCATGTACACATCACATACCAGCGCATAATGCATGCTGTGCATGTTTGCTGTGAGACTATGCATATCTCAGTAATGTGAGTAGCTGACTCAAACATATGCAATACACAGAGCATCCCACACAATTGTGGCAACACTGTAGTGGACGTTGGATAGGCACAGTTGATACACATGCACACAACACAGACAACTGTGTCATACGCAGTACATGTTAACATGCTACACATGGCGTATTCATACACACGCTCTAAGGTCACACTTCAGTATCCCAATTGTCATCCACACAACACACATAACATACCTGAGGGGTAGAGTCCTCTCATGTGGCTGTGCGACACTCTTCAACACATAACACATTCATGTTAGGTAATGCCCCCTACTGTGCACGTTACGAACCCATGTATCAACTGCCCGTGTAATGGTGAATGTAGCCATGTTACTGCAGTACAGGTACTGCATGCTATGTCCCAGTCTTGCACACATTAGTAGCCTTGAGTGACAACATGATGCTGCATGATGTTGTCACATGGTACTACACCACATCCAGTTACAGTGGCCACAGTACTACACATATCATTAATTGCTATGCACCTCAATGTTGTGTGTGTGCAAACATATGCACCGATACACAATCTGCATAGCAATCACCATTTGTACATAGTGACACACATGTCTTGTAATACTATTGAGTGTATAGGTCACATGACACACATTGTATATGTGTGAAGTTTAATGTTGCAGTTTTGTGGTAGCATGCCATGTCATGCTTGGCACTAGCATGTCCACAATATGTCCTACACTCACCATAACCACTATACAATGTATATGTTGAGCAATGGTATTCCATCCGGTATACATGCACCACTCATCCTGTGTGTATCCATAGCATGCATGTGCTAAACCTGTGTCCACAATTGTCTGCTAAAGACACAGATGCTCTAATCAGAAATGGATATCTATGTGACACACCAATACACATCCAGCCATGGTATGTATACCTGTGATTGATGGTGCACAGGACATTGTAGAGACGTTAATACTTGCGCAGCAATGTTGTGTCCATGTACACATTGCGTTCCATGGTCAGGCCAATCACTGAACAAAACACACATGCATCAAAGCCATGTATACTGTTATTAGCAAGGGCTGTCTACACTCACACTGCATGCTGTTGAGCAACACACTTCCTGCATGCTGTCATGTTTGAAATAAATGTTTGGCTTGTGATACTGTACCCCACCATCACACGCTATTGAGTATGTTCTGGATTGTTGGTGGTGTGTGTGTCTGTGTGTGTCTGTAGTAGTGAGGAGTGTATATGTGTTCATGTGTGCATGTGTGCATGTGTGCATGTGTGCATGTGTTCATGTGTGCATGTGTTCATGTGTTCATGTGTTCATGTGTTCATGTGTGCATGTGTGCATGTGTTCATGTGTGCATGTGTGCAGACATCATGTACAGGTCGTAAAGTGTGTTTTTTGTCTCCCTCTCACAGGTGCTGAATTTGGGCTGGTTCACTGCAGCAGGGAAACTGATGTCACTGAGCATGATAATGATGATGATGATAGGTGTGTTGAGGCACAGGCATGTTTGCCAGGGTCTGTCATTGAGCCAACAATCGACATTACACAAGTGTCCACCCCATCCATGCACACAGTCATACTGCCAATACATCCATCACCAATGCCCTTAGCTGAGGGACAGCGTACAGCCAGCATTGGCCAGGACAGTGTGGTATCTATAGCACATGCATCCCAACACAGCAGCCATACCCAGATGTCTGGAAGGGTACCACATAGGCAGATGTCCAGGGGTTCTCGTCGGAGCACTGCTGGCCATCATGCCACTGGCAGATGTGCCACAGGTCTTACAACCTCGTGCATGTTCCAGGCTATAATGGAGGCACAGGCACATATGGAACGGTACACCAAACAGGGACTAAGGGCACAGAGGGCACATACCGCGTTAAATGACAGTATCCATGACCTAGCAGGTGCCATCCCTAACTACACTGAGATCATGGATAGATGGGGTGAGACATTAGATGTCCTCCTCAATGTCATGTCCATGTGTCAGGACAGTGTGGGATGGGTGAGACATCGATGTGGACATTTGTCAGCAACATCAGCAGCTGGCAGTCGCCGCGGATATCCCTCAAGTCACAGCCACTCCCGTAGTGCTAGTACCAGCTCCAGCAATGTTGGGGTTGGGCTGTCCATAGACCATCCTAGAAGACTGCGTGCAGGTGGCTCTGGGCAGTCCCAGCAGGGATCTGGGTCCAGTGTACATCCATCTACCTCTGGGGATAGTACCCAGTCAGGCTTAGTACCTGATAGTGTCAGTAGCACCCCTGCCAGGCACAGGTACCATATCCGTGGCCAGAGATGGTGATCTGTAAAGACTGGCAGGTACAGTCTGTGGCTGTCCCACAAATACCCATATATGGCAGCCGCATGGTGGAACAGTGTGCATGCAGACACACACACACACATAAACAACACACCTAGGGCTACCACATACATGCACACATTACATCAACACTGGCCCATAGCAGTACTCTTGTCCCTCGTACACACACACACACACACACACACACACACACACACACACACACACACACACACACACATATACATGTCGATTGTATGGCTCACTGTAGGCCTCTGGCAAACCAACTACACACCCTGTGCATATGATGAATCGTGAGCCACCTCCTATCATCTGTGACATCAATGCAGGAACAGGCTACCATGGTGCTGATGCACAGGGTGACATAATAGTAGTATAGCAATATTAGCATGTTGTCAGCAGTAGAGTGTAATGATATGCTTGAAGGTGTGGCTGAGCAGGCATGATGCATGTAAGCTATGATTGTCATTGTAGTAATGCTCACACCAGTGTTAGTTCCAATAGTGTATAGTCCGCCCACGTGCCACTTGGCTGATGTGTGTAGCATTGGCAGCATGGGTTAGAGAGTGGACAGTATGTGTGGGATGTGTGTGGCACAGATTTGCAGGTGTACATTTGTGAACATGGTGGAGGTGCACTGTCTGCATGTACGTGCATAGTGGACACATGGGCAGGGTGACATGCCCTGTATTACACAGTAACACTCCATAGTCTCGATTAGTGGCCAGTATGCATTGTACTACACACATTCCGGTACCTGACTACACATGTGTGTATGACATGTTTAGACACTGTGCTGCAGGTGATACTGTTAATATCTGTCATTGATTTGCATTCTGGTAGTATACACTACTTCAACAGCCTGACCATAACCAATCGTTAGATGATGTCTTGACAACTGACCCACAGATGTAGGACACACAGTAACATTTGGACACTTCAGGTACTATACTATGCCAGTAACCAGTGGTATTCACCTGCACACATTGCTGAGACCACTCCTGTTTGGCATATAGCTCTCTTAGGTACAAGCAAAATCAGTAGAGATATGTCTGTCCATGTGTGGTGATGCATACTATGGCCTATAATGCATTCTCCAGATGACACATACATCCTCCACAAGGGTATCACACAGACAGACCCTGTTGTCAAACCCATGCTGTATAGCTATAAGCCAACGAAAGCATAGCCATCCACCTTTACTGAACATAGAATCCCCACAGTACCACATAGGTAGTAGCTACCAACATGAAGAACAGGTACCGATGTGTACATGCAACCAAGTGGTATGTCATCTCTACTTTGATAATCACATTTCCAAAGGTATGTTTAAATCTTTTGGTGGATCACATAAGCAATAAGGGGTCTGCATGCATATCCACAAAGGTTGTTGTACACCTGTAATGAATAGCCATCAGTGATAGGCCCTGCTGTATTTGAACAGGTCTGAAATCTACCTTAGACATAAACACTCACTCACAATTCTATAGAAACTGTAATGAGTGTGTGTGACTCAGTTGACCTAGGCCAGGGATCACTGCAGTGGCTGGCCTTGTCACAAGCATACAGATGTGACATAAGGTCCAGACAGCAGCAGCAGCACACTCTTGAATAAATGACAGATGTGTTCTTGGAGAAAGCAGGGTTCCCATACATGAAATAATTGAGGTCACATGTACGTAAATGTATTTGCTACACAGCTACCTCACATGTGCAATGCACATACTGGTGTCATACAGTAGTAAAAGCAAAACCTACACCCCATTGACCAATGTCCACTTCTATTCTGCATGAGACACATTTTGTGATGGGGTGTGCTACATAGCAGGGTTTCCTGACTACTGTGGGGATGTGATTATCACCGTTGTGTCCAGTGACCACCTGTGACCCAAGGTCTCTTGTCACACTTTCATTGTTAAGTATACTACTGCCTATGTTTTCATTCTTGGCTACAGAGCCTTTAACAAAGGGGATGACAATGCACCTTTTGGCTTGAGCTGGAGCCCATGGCTTTGACAACAGCCATCTGTCTCAGTGAGGCCCTTTTGTAGGATGTCCACATCATTAGTGTTTACAATTATGGCTCCTAGTTTGCAGTCCTCTGGAAACTTCAGTAGCCACAGACCTTCCATGTTGAAGTTTACATCAGGGAAGTAGATACTAAACAGGACAAGACACAGGACTGGACCTTGTGGTACTACACTCATCAATGGTCAAAAGTCATACTTGGAGTCTGCTACTTTCACAGTGTGTGTTCTGTCGGTAGGCCTGTTAGCAGCACATCTTGTGACATAGCAATTTATACCTAGTTTAGTGGGTTTATCTATATTTCCACAGTGTGTGGTGGTGTTGTACACTGTGGCAGGATCAACATAGGCTGTGTAAAGCACCTTACCCTTGTCAACAGTTCTGTTGACTGCTTCAATGTCATCTATCAGGTTTAGGTGACATGATCTGCATTTCACAATCCCTACATGGTTGTGGTCCAGGGTTTGGGGATTACAAATGCAGTTTTTATATGTTGTATGATGATAAATTCCATGGCCTTGAAGATCGTGCTCATCAGGCTACTGGGGCAATTGTTCCTGGGGTCCGTGGTGTCTCCACCCTTGTGTAGTGGGATGACCGTCACTGTGCACCATTCAACAGGCACAAAGCATGAGTTGAGGTTATGACTGCACATGGTACATCAGTGTGGTGCCTGTTTGTTCTGAGGTTTGTGTGGAACACAGCCTGTGAAGTTATCTGGTCCCATGGCTGCTGTGATACTGGCTTTGAAGTGTGTTTTTTACCTGTGCAGCCGTGATGACAGCAACTTTGCAGTCTTCCATTATAGAGATGTGCTCTTTCATGGGTGAGAGGGGGGGGTACAGTTAACACTGATCCTATCTGCAAGGATGTTGCCAATATCAGTTGAGTCGGTATATTTAGTGCCATTGAGCTGTAACTCAGAAGAGATCTGAGTGTAGCCATGACATGGACCTGTCTGTTGGGCAGAGATCTCCTGAGTAGACAGTATGCAACAGGGTACAGATTGGGTTACACTCATTCTTGCTGCATGGGGCTACTGTTTGAGGCCAGTAATCCTCTTGTTAGGGTACTTCAGTGGTCTTTCTGGCTGCTGAATGTGACTAGTCAGATTCATCGCAAGTGTGTTGTGGTACTCTCTGACAGGTCTGATGACTGATGAGTACTGGGAACCTCCTTTGACCTACATACACAGACCTTGGCGGTTTGTGTGAACACATAGCATGATTTCATGACAACTTTGTGAATGTGTTTCTGGTAGTAGAGATGTCTATCCACATTTGTCCATAGATCCCTTATTATCATCTCCGTATTTGGCATAAGTGTGTGAGCATGCCCAGTATGACCTTTCAGTATGTTTTTGCCTGACATTTGCTTCATTTTTTAAGTGTGTGAGCATGCCCAGTATGACCTTTTTGTGTGATGCCGAATGAAATCCACTACATTTGTTGGAGTGTATGAGCACGCCCAGTATAGACATTTATACTATATGTGTATGGAAAATCAAGTTGTATGTTTACAGCAGGCCTCACCTTTGTGTCATAGATCAACAGGGATCATGCTGTGCCTGCAGGGCTTCCATGAGACACTTTGCAGAGACTTATCAACATTTCTACATACGGGGGGGAGCTATTCTTTGTACATTTCTACCCAGGGGCACACTTGACTGTTGCTGTGTGTGTACATACGATGAGGGGTTCACTTGACACTTATACACATTTGCTATGCCTGCACTGCTATGTACGGTACACCATTTCAGTCTGTACTGTTACCTATCATACTGGCTTGAGGCATACTACTGTACTACACTTCTTAGCGTCCAATGCCACATATATTAGATTGCAACTTCATAGCCTACACAGCCCACATCACACCACCTGGCCTGATGTTCTCTGTCTGGATAGGCCTGTGGGGGAGGTTACCATATGTGTCTTTAGGGGCATGTTACAGCATTTCTTTGTGATTGCATTACTGTACAATTATCCTGCTGTGTCTGTGCTACTGAAATGCTATCGTGGCTTATTGGTTCAGTACTGTGACTGTAGTGTACAGTATTGTGGGTTTGAGCCCTGCCACTGCTTTTTATTTTCATGCTAAGCAGACCAGACTGCTTAAGGGACAGCAAAGCTAATATGAGCATGTTTACCTGTCTTTGCTCAACATTGCACGACTTTGCCCGACCTTGCCCATCATTGCTCAACGTTGCCCAACATTGTGCTAGTCGGCACAGGCAATTTTGTTTACATATTTTAAATATTGGTAAATGTTGCTTAGCACTGCTTTATATTGCTTAAAACATGGCAATCATGCCTCCTGTGGTGCTGCAGGGCTGCCTATGTCGGATGCACATACTACACTCCCTATACATGTTTGAAAACAGGTAGTGTTAAGTTAGGCATCCCTTTTATTTTATGTGCGAGTCAGAGAGAGGTATCATTTCCAGGGTTCCTACTGAGCCAGTGTATGTGCTATGTGTTCCCTTTTTGCCAAGGCCAAGGCATACTGGGCACGCCTCCTTCTGCCTACTGGGGCAGGCTCAGGTTGTTCCTCCTCCGAGTCACACTGTGCCTGTGCAGGCCTTGGCAATGGTGGAGGACTGTTTGGCCCTGCCCCATGCTGTTCCTGCTGCAGCTGTTTTCACAGGATCATATTGTGTAGCATGGCACATACCATGACAATTTGGGTACATGTAGTTGGTGAGTACTGCAAGGCTCCACCAGATGTGTCCAGGCACCGGAACCATGACTTGAGCATCCCAAACACACACTCGATTATATTTTGTGTTTGTGCGTGTGCCTCATTATGGAGTTCTTGTTCAGGTGTGTGTGCATTTCTGATGGGTGTCATCAGCCACGGCTCCAGTGCGTATCCAGCATCCCCCACTAGGTGACCGTCAGGAATGTCCCCATTGGCAAATGTCTGGTACAGCTGTGTCAAATGCCAGATATGGGAGTTGTGGTAGCTTCCAGGGCAGCCAGCACACACATTCAGTATTATGGCCTGGGCATCCCACACGACCTGGCAGTTGATGGCGTGCAAGCCCTTGTGGTTGATGTAGGCCCTACCCCACTCACCGGCTGTTGCTTTGATGTGTATGTGCATGCAGTCAATTGAACCCACTACCTCAGGGTATTCCGCTATTTGCTGGAAGAAACAGATATTGCTGGCCAATAACTCATAGGAATTGGGGAAATATACATGATCACCGACATGTGCTGACATGGCATTCAGGAGCTGGTGCAGTACCCTGGATACTGATGCCTGTGAAATCCCCATCATATCACCAGTTGGTCTCTGGAAAGTACCTATTGCTAGTATTCTTAGGCGAACACATACCTTGGTTTCCACTGGGATGGGTTCCCTTCTGTTGGTTCTATGTATGAGGTGTGGCCTGCACAGCTCAACAGTTTGCTGCAGGAGTTCTCTGTCCACTCTATAGCGCTCCACTATTTCCAGCTCATGTAGCCCCTGGTAGGTTACCCTGGGTCTGTACACTCTTCTCCGTCTCCTCACTGTGGGTTGCTCAGCAACATTTGCAATGGCACCATCCTCAGCATCTTGCACATGTTGCCTTATAATAGCAATGGCAGCCCCTAACATTTTTTTGTCTCAGTTAAGCTTTTTAAGTTTTCACTTCTCTTTGTATACTGCAGTGTTGCAGTGTTTCTGAGTAGAACATGAGGGAATGTTGTTTGCAGAGTTTTAAGTGCTGAGCTGGGCTGGGCTAGTGTACTGCCTGTGTAATTGGCTGATTCTGATTGATTTCACCTGGCAGCTCTGCTAGTTCTCCATGGTTAACTTCCTACAACTACTACTTTTCCTTCTTTTCCCTGTCTGTTTCCACAGGGGGCAGTGCCACGCAAACAAGTGCAAACACGCGCACACAGCCTTACACAAGCTTTGGTGGGTGCACATCCATGCACACAGGCTTAAACAGCCTTACACAGGCTTAGGCGGGTGCACATCTGCGCACACAGGCTTACATGGGCACACACGCGCACACAGGCTTACCTGAATTTACAGGCGCGCACACGCGTGCACACAGTGTAAGCATCTTTGCAAGAAACTTTGGTTGTAGCCACAGCGTACACCTTTGGTTTCTGGGTTTCAGTTCAGACAACTGTAGACACGCCTCTTCCATTCCTGAGTAACTCACAGCAAACACGTGCCACTCTGCTCCAATAAGCTTACAGTCTTTGATACATACTCCCTCATGATGTCACCTATCTACTACTCTGATACTCCCCTAATCCTACTCTTACACTCTAGGGACATGGTTCACATAGCAGGGAAAATTGGGATTCACTATCCTTATACTCATTTACATAGGATTGCCTACTAATGCTTGGTTACATCTCTCACACTGAGCTTCCCCCTTAGCAAACACTACTCAGTAGCCATGTTGTCTTCAGCCTGCCATTCACTTGCATGGCAGATGTATATTTGTAATAAAATGCCTATTTTTGGCTTTTATTTTTATTTTGTTTTTTAGAGTGCCGCAAGTTTGCGCGACACTGCGCAACGCTTAAACATCGGGAATCGGGGAAAAAATTATTAATTTTTTAAATTTTTTTGCAACACATATAAATGACAATGGCCTTATATTTGGCCATTGGCATGCTTCCTCAACTGGATGCATTCTTTATTTGGAGCTGTCATTGCTCTGTTTTGCTATTTGCAGAACGGTACTCAGTTACCAACCGAGTACATTCCTGCAAATAACACTACTCTTACTCGGACAGGTTAGTGTTTCCTGGATCGCAAATTTACCTCATCTACATAGCTTTCAGCAGCAAATGAGGTAATTTGCATAACCTACCACTGTCCGTGCAAAAGTAGTTTTAGCAGCTCTCATGCATGCCCCTGCCGGCTGATCCTGGATCGCTTGGCAGACATATTGGTTTCTGGAATCTTACACTACTCTTAGACTCTGTGCAAGCCTTCGTAAATCTGGCCAAATATTTTGGATGGCAAGAAAGAAATTGAATTTAACATTATCAAGCAAGCTTTCTGCTTTCCATTCTACATTATTCCTCTATTAAATGGATTTTTTAGGACCAATATATAAAAGCAAGAAAAAGGGTTGCAGCATTTATTTTCATTTTGTTCCTATAAATAATATGCACTCCAAACTATCTTAAAATCCATAATAAGTACCACCAATTAAATATACTTTCTTCCCAAATGATAACCTTTTCAGCAAGGTGATCATGTATTTTATTCTATTATAGAAGTCTTGCTACATTTTCATAATGTACTCTTACTTCCCATTTACTGTCCTTAATGTATTTATTTCAGATAAATTAACTAAAATAAATGGGTCACACCCTTACCTGTTTCCAAGTCCCTTATTCTTACTTATATTTAAATTCAAACCTACTTTCCTTAAACTATATTATATCATCATAGCTTCATAGGAGTTGACTAGGCTAATGACCACAAGGGCGTTTTTAAGCTTAGCCATGCATTCCAAATCTCTGTCAAGTTCTGATACCCTTGATAAGTGCAAGTATAGGCCTGCGTAATGAACCATTTACAGGTTACCTGTGTTCATTAGAGAATAGGTGCCAAACCAGGGATGAATTTCTGGTTTCCCATCGAATTGTCCAAGTTGCACTTTAATTGGTTGAGGGAGGAACTCGGCTTTGCATGGATGGAGAACCTGTTCCATAGACAGGGTAGTCTTTGGGATACATACCTATCTCTCCAGCAAGTCCTATTTATATCACTGGCAAGATTTAAGTCTTTAGAATGGGTAATTCTGGTGCTGTTTGTTTTGTGGATATGCAGGAGGTCCATCAGAATGGAGTCTGACAATGCCCTGTATGCCAGGCATAGATCTCCCCTCAAAAGCCTGTAGGAAACAGAATACATGGATAGGGACTTGAGCCGGTCTGTACAGAACATATTACTTATGCCCTGTATTCTTTTAGTGAGGAACCTCTGTGGATGTTTCAATTGTTGGAGATGCCTGGGTTAGGTACATACCAAAGAGGGCATTGTACTCAATGACAGGTCTGATGAATACTGAATACAGTGGGACAATGACTTCCTTGGACTTAGATCCCATATCTTTGTTTATAAGTTGCGCAACATAGAATGATTTTCTCACCACTGTAGATATGTGATGATCAAATGCTAGATTACTATCTATGTGTGTCCCTAAGTCCTTGACTACTGGGTCAACTCTAAGGGATGTGTTGTTGATATGATAGTTACCAGGGATGGATGACTTCCCAAAGGATACTATTATGCATTTCTTAGCATTTAGTTTTAGTCCATGGCTTGAACACTAGTTGTTTGTCTGTGTCTACCCCTCCTGGAGAACATTTGTGTCAGTGTGAGATTCAATGGCAGCTCCTAATTTGCAATCATCTGCAAATTTAGTTAGCCAGAGACCATTGACATTGGCCTTGACTTCTTCTGAGAAGTAAGTGCCAAAAAGGTGCTGTCCAATGACTGATCCCTGAGGGACTCAGCTTGTGAATCGCCTCTTTGTAGAGGTGGACTCCCCAATTCTAACTTCCTGGGTCTTGTCTGTGAGAAAGTTTGCTATTCCCTGGGTGACATACGGGTTTGTAACTAACCTTTTGAGTTTGTCAGAAATGCCCGAGTGGGGTATTGTGTCAAATTCCCTGGCCTGGTCAAGATAGGCAGTGTGAATGATTTTGCCCTCATCCATTGCTTTGGTGACCTTCTCAAAGAAGTCTGCTAGGTTGAGTAGGCATGATCTGTCTTTGATAAAACCAAGGCAACACAAAACAACAAGAGGTAGCTAAACCAACTGCTGGAATACAAACAGAAAATGACCAGAACCAGTTCACCACTGTTTTATTAACAAACATTTAGCGCTTTCATGTGTATATACGATACACTTCTTCAGAATAAAAAACATTCACAAAAATTCAGTTTAAATAACCCACCAATAAAACCACATGACACATCAACACACCTACACAAATCAATTCTTAAAGGCATCTTTCTCATACTATTGAATGTGTAACTATATATATATATATATATATATATATATATATATATATATATATATATATATATATATATATATATATATATATATATATATATATATATATATTTATATATATATATATATACCATGAAAAAAGCCTACCCTGCTGTTTCCCTAATATGTTAAGAATAAGATTCAAAAAATACAACATAATAAAATTAAATGTAATAGGTTCATAAGTTCATGGGTAGATACTAGGCTATCTGCCCGAGGGCATTTATAAGCCTAGCCCGAGTGTGTCGGCTTTCGCCACCCCATTGATTAATTAGCTGATCCTCTGTCAAGCAGAGCCAATGAAGTAATCCCAGAGGTGTATTTTCTGTTACCCATCCACTCGTCAAGGTTTCTCTTGAAGAGTGTTAGTGCGGGGCTCTGCCTGATGTAGTTTTGAATTTTGATCCAAAACATGGGGAGTCTCTGTGACAGGAATGTATCGATCCAGCATGTTCTATTTATTGCTGTGGCAAGGTTTAGCTCACTAGAATGTGTGGCTCGCAGTGACTTAGATTTCTTCAGGTGGAGCATGTCCATCAATTCTGAGTTGGACATGGCTTTGTAAGTCAGGCAGAGATCACCTCTGAGTAAGCGATATGCCACTGAGTACAGCCGGAGTTTTTTCAGTCAGGCTGCATAGGACATATGTTTGAGGCCAGTAATCCTCTTGGTGAGGTACTTTTGTGGTCTTTCCAGCTATTGGAAGTGTCTTGTGAGGTACATCCCAAATGGAGCATTGTACTCTATGATGGATCTGATGAGTGGAGGGGCACTATAACCTCTTTATTTCTAGATGTGAACCCTTTAGTAATTAGATGGGCCACATAGAAGGATTTCCTAACTACTTTGACAATATTATTGTCAAAAGAGAGATTATTATCTACCTGGGTCCCCAGATCTCTTAATACCTCTTCTGTATTAAGGGGGCTGCCACCTATGTGGTAATTTGTGGGTGTTTTGTTTTTCCCAAATGGGCTGACTATGCATTTTGTGGCATTTAGCTTGAGGCCATGACTTTGACACCAGGTGTCCATCTCAGTAAGGCACTTTTGGAGAATGTCCGTGTCAACCAGAGAGTCAATTATGGCTCCCAGTTTGCAGTCATTGGCGAACTTGGTTAGCCAAAGTCCTCCTGTGTTTGCCTGTACTTCTGAGAAGTATATGCTGAACTGTAGGGTTCCAAGGACAGAGCCTTGTGGGACACCACTTGTGACTGGTTTAGAGTCGGACCTAGAGCCCGCTATTCTTACCGTGAGTTCTGTCTGTAAGCCAGTTTGCAACCCACCTCGAGATGTAGGGGTTTATGTTCAGGCTGATGAGTTTTTCTGTAATACCCAAGTGGAAAATGGTGTCAAAAGCCTTGGCGAGGTCAAGGTAGGCTGTGTGAACCACCTTTCCCTCATCTATGGCCTTGGTGACTGTCTCGAAGAAGTCAACCAGGTTTAGTAGGCATGATCTGCCCTTAACAAAGCTGAACTGGGTCAGGTCAATTGCTTGGAGGTTTCCAATGTCTTTGTTAATGAGTTTCATGATGACACGCTCCATAGCATTGCAGACCAGGCTAGTCAGGCTTTTGGGGCGATAGTTACCAGGGTCAGTTGTGGCCCCTCCTTTGCGGAGAGGAATAACCATTGCTGTGCACCATTCTATGGGGACGTAACCTGTGGAGAGGCTGAGGATGAACAGCGTGTTTAGGTGGGGGGTTAGTTAGTTCTGTAGTTCATGCAAGACGCAGCCTGGGCACCATCTGGTCCCATTGCTGCTGTGTTTTTGGCTTTTGAAAGGGCTGTTTTCACCTGTGCATCTGTGATTTTTGCAACACTACACTTTTCCGGTATTGTTGTGGGCCCTTTTGGAGGTGAGAGGGGGGTGAAGTTTGTACTGAATCTATCTGCCAGAATGTTAGCAATATCAGTAGGTTCAGAATATTTTGTGCTATTTTGCACTAGTTCAGTGCATATCTGCGAGTTGCCACTTAGATTCTTAACATAGCTAAAGAAGGCTTTGTGATTATGTTTTGAATCCTTGGCTATTTTTCTTTCAAAGTTAGCCTTGGATGATTTCATGAGGGACCTTAGTTTCTTACTGATACTGATCAGGGTTGTCTTTCCTTCTTGGGATTTGCTTTTATTTTGAACTAGTTTCCTCCTTCTATTGTAAAGCCTGTTTATGGCAGGGGTCCATCAAACTGGTTTCCTTCATTTAGAGGAGTGAGTCTTGGTTTTGCTAGGGATGGCATGATGCATGCATCCTTGTAGGTGCTCATAGAGTGCATTTGTAAAGGTTTCTACATCTTGGGCAGCGTTATCCTTTAGCATGGGGGCTGTGAAACTTACAACCTCTGTCTTAAGTAAGGTGAAGTTTGCTTTAGAAACGTTTTTTACTGTGGTTTCCTTAGTTAAGGGTGGTGGTGGGGTGTAGACATCCAGACTGATTAGTTTATGGTCTGATCTAGCCAGTGATGGGTTGACCTCCGGTGTGGAACACCTGTCGCCCATGCTGGTGATGACCAGGTCCAGTATGTTTTCACCTCTGGTAGGGGAGTTTACCAGCTGATCCAGGGCATTTGAGTTGATGAATTCCAGGAAGCGCTGGGTCTGGGAGTTTGTACTCAAGTAGTTTTCCCAGTGAATGATAGGGGAATTGAAGTCGCCCAATATCAGGGTGTTCGGTAGGACCCTCATGTTTTCCAGTGTCTAAAGAAAGGTGGAGTGGTGGTCCTGGGTCATGGAGGTTGATCTGTAGCAGGCCACAATTTGCATTGCAGATTTGCCTGATGTTAGTTGCACATGGATGATCTCAGAGGTATCATGCTGTGCCACTATCCTGGAGGTGTAGGTATCCTTGATGAATATGGATACACCCCCTCCTTTTGTGTTTCAGTCTGTGTTCTGTGGCCGAAACGTGTGGTATGAGTTGTAGCCCAGTAGTGCTGGGGTGCTCTCTGAAGCCTTGAAACAGGTTTCAGTTACTGCACAGATGTCGACGTTCTCCATACTGAGGAGTGCTTCGAGTGCGTGCATTTTGAGATTTAAAGTCCTGGCGTTGAGTAGCATAACCCTCAGTTTTTTGTTAATTGCGCTGTTTACAGAGGTGGGTTTGACTTTTGAGCCTTGCCTGAAAAAGGCATTATGGGGGCAGCAGGAGCCTTGGTGAATATTTGAAAGCCTAGGGGTGACAGGAGCAAGCTGTATCTTGTGAAGGAACGCGGCTTGTCGAGCATGTCATCCCAGGCTGACAGACACTGGACACCCTTTGAATGATACCAGAAGCTTAGCCAGTTGTTGAAATTGATCATTTTTTCTTTATACTGAGGTATTATTCTTGGTGATTGCGGGATGCTACTCAGGGTGAAGGTCATACCAGCCTGGGTTACATGATCAGAGAGCTCATCCATGTCTCTTTTCATGTAGTCCAGGGAGGTACATCTCAGGTCATTCACATCAACATGAACAATGACAGAGTCATATTTGTACTTGTTCTGGAGTGACCTGAGTGCTTGTGTTATGTGGCGGGTTCTGTTTCCCGACAGGCAGCTAATAGTAACCTACTGCTTGTCCAGCCTAGTGAGTGGGACGTCAGTGTGCCTGACTATAGAGTCACCTATTACTAGTGTGTTAGGTATGTTATTTTGCCTTAAGGGCTGTGATTGTGTGGTACACTGATTTTGTGTTTTATGGTTTCTGATGGGAGGTGCAGGTTGTTTGGGTGTCTACTTTGGAGGTCACTGATGCTTTTTCAGGTTTTTATTTAGAGCCTCCGAGTATGATTTTCTGTATTTATGTGTATTTTTTGCCAGTGCTAATTTAGTAGGTCTGGGTGTGGCTGGAGGTGTGGTGCAAGTGTTAACCTTGTCCTCTTGACTGTCTGTTCCAGTCTTGGATCGAGACAGCTTAGCCTCCAGTTTGGCTGTATAATTGCATCTTTTGCATATGGTAGTGTTTTGTGGTAGGAGGAGAGGGTTGTCTATGTACACGAGGCAGTTGTAACATTGCCTCAGGATACCCAGATTCACCAGCTGGACTGGCGAGTACACCTGAAATTGCCCTTTGGTCATGCCTGAATAGTAGGGTGAGCTGCCTAGTCGCTTGGTTGGTGAGGGATGAATAAAGAGCCTTGCCCTGATGGGCAATCAGTGTCAGGGTATATTAGTGCTTGCTATTAGGTCTGAGCAAGTGCTGAGCTGTAGGATGCTTTTTCTCTGCTTAGGTTGAGAGTTAGACTAGTTTCAAGGGAAAAACTGAAGAAGAGACTTAATGGAGCCGGGAATAATTTAACCGTAGCTAACTGGCAGGTGCGCAAAACCATGCAAACACGGTTTTTATAGTAGGGAAATGAAAGAGATAGAAATTAGCCCAAAATGGCCAATAAACTACTAACTTCTGGGCTGGAACAACTCCTCCAGGAACAGATAGGTTGCTAAAAGCTCCCCTCTCTCACAGGTGAACATAGACACTTCCTTCTATCCATGTAAGGTATGGGCAACTCAGAAACTAGTATCACAGCCCTGAATTCAGCACTAGCCTGAAAACTGGACCATACTAGCTTGGAAAGGTGGGAAACAATGAATTATTTTTTTTTTTTTAAAAGATAAGGCAAAAACAGTAAAAAATACACTTAAAACAGCTTTAAACAACTACAGATGATCAAAAAAGGCTATTGCACTTTAGTGTGTAACCTATAACAGTTAAACAAATTATTTAAACAAAAACAACTTTTTAGAAGTGCAGGCAGTCAAATAAATAAGTACAATATGTGAAAAAACAAGCTTTTAAATCACAATAAATGCTGGAAAATCTGCGTTTAGGTGGAAAACAGTAAAGTGCAGCAAGAAAGTACAGAAAACGGATACTTAATCACTCCAAAGTCTCTCTTCTAAGCTAGAAAGCTTGTATCAGTTTAAGGCTTTCTAGTACTGCCCAGTAGGTTAGTTACAGGAAAGATAGGAAACAAGTGCCTGAAGGTTGAAAGAGACAGGCAAACTGTCCAAATGGTCAATAAACTACAATTTCTGGGCCAAGAACCTCCCCTCTCATGGTAGATAGGCTACCTAGTGCTTACCACTCCTACTGATAAGCTAGAAAGCTTTTCTCCAACACAGAAAGGCTTGCGAGTCTCATAAGCTTACCAACAGTCCTGGATACATCAACTCTGTAGGCTAGTTACAGGAAAGGTGGGAAACAAGCGCAAGTGCGGCTTTTAAACCAGAGCGTAGAAAGAGATGGAAAAAACTACCCAAATGGCCAATAGCTACAATTTCTGAGCCAGGAACCACTCCTCTTGTGGTAGATAAGCTACCTAATGCTTACCACTCCCATTGAGAAGCTAGAAGGCTTCCCTCCAACACAGAAAGGCTTGGTGGGCTCAGAAGCATACAAAGAGTCCTGGATACATCAAATCTGTACCTGGAATAGACTAGTTACAGGAAAGGCGGGGAACAAGTACAAACTCAGGCTTTTAAGCCAGCAAGTTGAAAGAGATGGAAAACTGCCCAATTTGCCAAATAAACTACAATTTCTGGGCCAAAACTCACTCTTCCCATGGAGGAGAAGCTACCTGGTGTTTACCACTCCCACTGATAAGCTAGAAGGCTTCCCTCCAACACAGAAAGTCTTGGAAGGTTCAGAAGCTTACTAACAATCCTGGATACAGCAACTCTGTAACTGGACTAGGCTAGTTATAGGAAAGGCAGGAAACAGGTGCAAGTGCGGCTTTCAAACCAGAAAGTTGAAAGAAATGGAAAAAAACTCAAACAGCCAATAGCTACAATTTCTGGGCCAGGGACCACTCCTCTTATGGTAGATAGGCTACCTGATGCTTACCACTTCCACTGATAAGCTAGAAGGCTTCCCTCCAACACGGAAAGACTTGGGGGGCTCAGAAGCTTACAAAGAGTCCTGGATACAGCAAAGCTGTACCTGGACTAGACTAGTAACAGGAAAGGTAGGAAACAAGCACAAACACAGGCTTTTAAATCAGATGGTGAAAGAGATGGAAAAGCTTCCCAAGCTTACAAAGAGTCCTGGATACAGCAAATCTGTACTTGGACTAGACTAGTAACATGAAAGGCAGGAAACAAGCACAAATAAAGGCTTTTAATCAGAAGGTGAAAGAGATGTAAAAGCTTCCCAAACGGCCAATAAACTATAATTTCTGGGCCAGAAACCACTCCTCCTGTGGTAGATAGGTTACCTAGTGCTTACCACTCCCATTGATAAGCTAGAAAGCTTTTCTCCAACACAGAAGGGCTTGGGGGGCTCAGAAGCTTACCAACAGTCCTGGATATAGCAAATCTGTACCTGGACTACACTAGTTATGGGAAAGGCAGGGACCAAATGCAAAATGGGCTTTTAACCAGAAAGTATAAAGAGATGGAAAAATGGCCCAGATGGCCAATGAACTACAATTACAGGGCAAAGACCCACTCTTCCAATGGTAGATAGGCTACCCAGTGTTTACCACTCCCACTGATAAGCTAGAAGGCTTCCCTCCTACACAGAAAGGCTTGGGGGGGCTCAGAAGCTTACCAAGAGTCTTGGATACATCAAGTCTGCATCTGGACTTGACTAGTTAAAGGAAAGACAGAAACAAGCTTAGAATTTTTTTTTTTGTTACAGAAAGGTAACTAAAACAGCAGTAAAAACTATTTAAATTGCAGTGCAGGCCAGCACACCTGAGTGTGCAGCAACACTATGGCAAATACAGTTCAAATAAATGCAATTAAATTAACAAATGACTAAAAAACAAGTGCAGAAGGCAGTAAATTACAAGGCTACTAACAACCAGTAATAAGTGCAGAGTAAGAGCGCCTGAACAGATAGCACACAGAAGAGCAACTAAGACAGTTACAGTAAAAGCAGCTGAATAATATATATATATATATATATATATATATATATATATATATATATATATATATATATATATATATTTATATATATATATATATATATATATATATATATATATATATATATTTATTTATTTATTTATTTATTTTTGAGGGAGGGAACAGAGCAGGATTAAGAGGTTACAGGGGTTGTCCTTCCCAAATGCTCTCTTTGTACACAGTAGGAGTGCCTAAAATCAGAATATGATCTCACTGCACTCAGTTGAGTGAGCAAATGAGATGGGCCCAGAAGGAGTATCCATATACAAATCTACAAGAGGGGCGGGCAATTTCAAAGCCACCAACATTAACAGCAAAGCAAGAACAGGGATGGTGGGTGGGGAACTAACTGTAGAGAGACAGCCACAACTTCAGTTGAGTTAATATTCAGTGAAAAACACAAATAAATAAATAAAATGCAGTACTACATGAAAAAGAGCAGATAAAAGTGTACTTAAATTCACTTATATGTCCAGTTGATTTCAGGTAGATTTTAGCCGCCAAAGCTCAAATGTTAAGCAGAGATAACTCAAAATGTACCACTTATACAAGGCAGGAGAGAATATCAGTGATGAGGTGAAACTACCCCCTACTGCTATCAATGGCTACACAGACATTCTAACAAGTACAATGTAGAGAGACCGCCACAACTTCAGTTGAGTTAATATTCAGTGAAAAGCACAAATAAATAGATGTTATAATGAGATATAAGTCTTAAAACACAAGCTATAGATAAGTACTCATGTAAACCTGGGGGGTGAGGTGGCATTTAATTTCAGTCGCCAATGCAACTCCCTTCGTTCTACCATGTCAAGCCATGGTCCTCCGAGCAAATTCTGCTGTATGGTGTTGATTCCAAATAATAAAAAAACATGATCTGGATGTTTTTGTACATGACTATACAATACATTAGTAGTCCTCCTCTGCTTGATGTCACAAATGTGTTCGTAAATACATTCTTTAAAACTACAAATAGTTTTTCCAACATAAAAACTTGGGCACATTTTACATAAAGCCACATAGATCACTCCCATTGATTTACAATTACACAAAAAGTGTTTTCTTACTTTCATACCATTAATAAGGACCTCATATTTCTCTAAAATATACTGGCACAAATTGCAGGCACCACACTTATAAATACCTCACGTTTTTTCATTAATAGTGGTATACAATTTGTCATTCAATTCTAACATTTACCTTTTCTAGTAACAAATACTGGTTTACTTCCCAAAATGTCAGATATCCCTTTGAGCGCTTGAAAAACAAGCCAATGTTGGTTAATAATGTTCCAAATAAAACTATATTCTTCAGTGAAGGTGGTAATAAATGAATGCTTATATCCAACATTTGTTTCTCTCTAATATAATAAAGCTTTGTTATCTACCAATATGGGAATCACTTCCCTCTGTTGTCTCGTCTGAAGGACTTCCCTCCATATTAAATCAACTAAATCCGAGGGGTACCCTCTAGTTGTAAACATCCCTTTCAAGTTCTCACATTCCTTAAAAAAACATTTCTTCACTAGAAAATTATATGTGCTAACCTTATGTATTGCCCCTTAATGGTTCCCCTCTTTGTATCAGGTGACGACTACTGTAGTGCAAAAGGCTATTAGAGTATGTTGCTTTCCTAAACACAGTGCTATGTTTACTATTTTCCATATCATCCTTGTAAATTAACACATCCAAGTTAATACTTACTATACTGTAATGGTAAGTGAACTTTAAATAAGAGGTAGTGGAATGTAAATATTCCAAAAATCTATCTGTATCTACTTTACAAACATCCCAAGCAATAAAAATGTCATCCAAACACCTTGCATATAAATAATAAGGTGGAACATTCTTATTGTTAAATATGTACTGCTTTTCCCATTGAAGTAGTACTATGTTAGCAAACACTGGGGCACAGCTTGCACCCATAGCAACACCTCTTTTTTGTCGGAAGAATTGCCCATCCAAATGAATAAAATTATATTTCAAAACCATATCTAACAATGCATCAAGCACATTAATCTCATTAGCACTAAAGTTACCAGATTCATGAATAAAATCATGAAACATTTCTTTTCCAACATCTTGTGGAATAACATTAAATAAATTTACTATGTGAATGGTAACAAATGCTAAACTAGTACTATATTTAACTGTTCTCAATTTCTCTAAAAAATCCCAAGAGTCTTTCATAACATGAAAGCAACTAGATACCAATGTTTTTACTTTTTTATCTATATATACAGCCATAGAGTGAGTGATAGAAGACAATAGGTCTCATAGGTGGAGCCCACAAACATTTATGTATTTTTGTGATCCCAAAAGGAAGGAGGACTGCAGGGAATTTAACCTCTAAAAAATCATAAATTTCTCTAGAAATTTCTTCTTATTCCAACATGTCTAACAAAATAAATCAAATTCTAGAATAACATGAATTAATATAATTCAAAGATATCTGTTCATAAAAATCTTCATCCAATACATGTTCAAACATTTTGTTGAGGTAATCCCCTTTATTCATAATCACAGTCCCTCCCCCTTTTTCTGGCTTCATAACTCTAATCATTTTATTATGCATAAGTTCTTCTAGTAAGCATTGTTCCATAATAATCAAATTAGTTCCACACATATTAACCTTATTACCCCTTAGCAATTTCCTGAAATTAAACTTGCATAATTTTTCAAAAATTACCAAGGGTGTAGGTAACACAGGGTTAAAAACACTACTTCTTCTTAAAATATTACTAATGTAATTATTATCGACAACCTCTTGCTGAGAGGCAACAACGCTACCGCTGTTCCACCGCGGATGTCTAAACTGTTGTTTAATCGACACCATTAAACAACAGTTTAGACATCCGCGGTGGAACAGCGGTAGCATTGTTGCTGCACAGCAAGAGGTTCTCCCATTCGATTCTCAGCTGAAGTGCGGGGAGTGCCTTCTGTATGGAGTCTGCATGTCCTCCCCATGGTTGGATGGGCATTCGAAAGACATGCGTGAATGGGCATGCCTTCATTGAAGGTTGGACATTGAGCTGGCACCTCGGCGTTTGTGAAAATCTATTGCCAATCATTAGCGGACCGGAGTTCCGCTGTGGTGACCCCTAACCGGGAAAAGCCGAAAGACAAACAACAACAATCATTAAACAACAGTTTAAAATTGAGCTTCCTCAAAAACAGTTTTAAGTCCACCATTAAAGTTTCAATTCTGGCATGTGTTGTAGGGACAAAAGTGAGCCCTTTACTCAACAGACTCTCTATATTTTCATTAAATGCAATGTCTGTAAAGTTTTATACTTTAAAGTTACCATTGGCATTAGTTAAAATGTTAGGCAACGCCTCGTGTACAGTGCCCGCTGTTTCATAGTTATCCAATAGTTCTGTGGATGCTGGTAGTACGAATTCCATCTCTTATATCCAGTGGCGGCTGGTGACTTCAAATCAAAGGGGGGCTGCAGGAGATAGCTGAATGGGTGGGGCCAATGGGAAGGGGTGCAACCATCTAGAAAGGGGAGTAGCTATTTTCAAAACCACAAAAACTGGAACTTTAATTAAATATGCTGCCCTGGGTGCCAAACTATCATTATGAGAGTCCAATCAAGACAAAATGAAGTATAGAAGAAAAAAAATATTTCAATGCATTGGCTGCATGACAGCTTATGTAATATCTAGATGAAAACAAAAAGATTGTGAGGCATGAAAAAATAAATTACTTTTTAAATACATTACTGGAATGCCAGTCAAAACCAAGTATGAGAAAAACAAGCAGCACTCAACTCAAACCACGTATCCTTGCACTGCAATTCTAATTATAATTGATATTCAGCTTTATTAAAGTACCAAGTAACATGCTGAAAGTAGCAATCTCTGTGATACCCCCACTTGTAAAAATGTTTCTTATCCAAAAAAGACATGCTGCCTGACAACAACTATCTACTTGTTTCATGGGGAAAACATGATCAAAGTAAAAAATGAAATGCAAACAAGAAACAAGCTCAAGATACATTGCTTAAAGGATTATTGTACAGGTAATGGAACACACACAATAGATTGGCATTCTGTTTGGTTTACAGGTAAAGCCTGCAAAGATGACTGCAAGTCTCCAACAAATGGAATGAGCTTCTTAAAATAATGTAATCATGTCCTTTATTACAAATACTGTCATACGCATTTCAATACCCAAGGCTTATACATTATCTAGTTATGTAAGTATTCTCTTTATGGCAACAGAAAGGTTTTCAATGTTGCAATTCTTTAACAGTATGCATATTAAAGCTTACTTGCCTCTTACAATCTCAGACAAGCTTACCTGATGGTCATTAAAACATTGCTACTTAAGCACAGAGCAACAGGTACTTTCTGAGTAATAATAAGTATAAATCAACAGTATAAAAATATGACAGAAACCAGAACATTCTGCAAAATCGAGGACAGAATAAAAGTAGTACTTGTGTCTGCCTTGGTTGGGGCGATACTCTGCACATTTATACTACATAACTGCTCCTTGCCTTGCTTGGATACATCCATGGGGGAGTGGGGTGCAACAAGTATGTCACAATTTGAAATGTCTCTGGCTGACTGTGAAGGCCCTGACACATTTGTAATACCTCTCAACCTCAGAGCAAGAAATCTGAAGAAAGTCATACATAGACGTGGGACAAAGGTCCAAAAATAAGGACACTTTTTAAATATTGCTCTTATAAACTTAGAAAGATAATAGAATGGCAGGTCTTGCATTAGTATAACATTTCTGAAGGGTATTAAATCTGAAACTCAAATGTCTGTCATTATTTTCTAACTTCAGTCTTTAATGATTTGCCACTAATTTGCCAAAAAAAAACACAATTTTATGAAAAATGGACCAAAAATGTGATGCAAAAATATAAAATAGCCACACAATACAGCTGGGAACCTGTCAAAGAAGGGACACTTTTTTAATATTAGTACTGCTAACTTGAGCAGCTGACAAAATAAAAGAATCTACATGCATTTCTGAAATAAAAGTAATCTATAACTCTGATTATTACAGTTATTTCTTAATTGTAAACCCTCCACGTTTTCTTCCAAAATTGCCATTTTGCCATGAGATTATTAGGGGAAGAGCAACATTTTGAGTCAAAATTGGGCACAGTTGAGAGGTTTGGATATGCCTAATTCTATAAAGCAATTTATTTGCATATACCTCTCAACCTGTTAATGCAGGAAATCTGGACAAGGCCAAATATACTGGGGGAACATATAAACAGTACTAAAAACTGAGACAGTTGATAGAATAACAGGTCTTGCTTTGGCATGCATTTTTCTGAAGGTTATGAAGTCTGAAACTCAGTGCCTGTCATTATTTAGTGACTTAATTTTTAAATTATTTGCAAGAAAACCACACGTTTTATGAGGAACAAACCAAAAATAAGAAGCAAAAATCTATTCATTCTGTGAAAATCTGGACAGTTGAGAGGTATAGTTCAGCCGGGGCTGTCTTTGAGTTTGCTGCCCTTGCCCCTCACAAAATCATGGTCAAATGGAGATTCCCCCCTGCAGCCATTCCGATGAACCATTACTTGGCTATTTCACCCCATTTACCATAAACACTAATGTGCATACTACTTTACTTTTACGATGATTTGGACTTCATTTGAAGGTTTTATTTTTCATTTTACAGCACAAACACTAAAACATCTGCTAAACAAAGTGATGCAATCTCACAATGAAAACAGACTTATTAGCATTAAAACTTCTCTGCCCTTGAAACTCACATTAATTGAAACAGCATTGAAAACCACATTCAAAGAAAACACATTTTGCCAGTGGCAGATAAAGATTAACTTTGGACTGTTTTCATATCATAGGCCCCTTACACATGAAACATACATGTGCTCTTTGATACACCTTCCTGATTGTATTAAATTATATTCCTTGCACAATATAGTACAGTTGTTAGAGGGCGTTTTAAATTGGTTGTTTTGAACATTTTTCCAGTAAACAATGAAACAAAATGCATGCACCAATAATGACAAAACTGCCCAATTCAGAACATTTCTATCATAAAAGTCTACTCAAACTTCTACAGTCCACCAGTATCAGTAAATATGCACAATCTCTGAAGAAGTAAAAGTCATCTAAATAATTCCACATTCAAGAAATCTGTAGCTAATGAAGAGGTTGCTGCTAGCAAACAACTTTATATTTCATTGTTTCATCTAGAAATAAAGTGATTGTTGCCCTTGAGGAATACATTTCCTATGTTGCATTAAAAAAACGATAAGCTAGTAATATTGCAATAGGGAATGGATGGCAAAATGACAACAGGTTCATATAGTTACTAGGTATCTTCACCAAAAAGGACTGCAGCATCCACCCCCTTTACAATACAGTACAGTATCAGCAATGCATCTATCTACTGTGGCAGTAGAACCCACAGCCTTCTGCATCAAAAGCAAGTACACTACCTGTTATGCTATTAACAATGCAAGCAGACTCAGCATAAGCAGCAATAAACTTTTGTTCCCCTGCGGCTTTCAACTTCTTGTAAAATCTACTTGACACTCAGCTGTATCTCTGAACTTTGCAGCACAAGAAATATGGAAAAAGCCAAAATTTGGGGGGGGGGGGCAAAAGACCAAAAAACAGGGACACATTTTGAACATTGCTTATATAATGTTGGAAAGTTGCTAGAATAAAATGCTGTGTTACCACCATAGATTGCACTGCCAAGTATTGAACCCAGGACCCTGTGCAAAATAGCCAGAGCAACATACCACTATGCCAAATCATCTGTTTTATAAAAGAGAGGAAGACTGAAACTTAAATGGCTACCATTTAGTGAATTCAGTTCTCACCATAGCTGTCAACATCTTAGCACAAAACACCTGAACAAAGCCAATAATGGGGGAATACAGCCCCAAACATATTCAGTGAATTCAGTTCTCACCATAGCTCTCAACCTTGGCACAGAAAACCTGGATGAAGCCAATAATGTGGGAATACAGTCCCAAAAATAGGGACACATTTCAAATATCCATCTTATAAACTTAGAAAATTGCTATAATAATAGGTTTTGTGTTACCATGTACTTTCTGAAGAATAAGAAGTCTGAAATTCAAATGATTGTCATTTTTATTTATTTAACATTTGTTAACCAGGAATGTCTGACTTGGAACAAAAGCCAGTGTTTGGCAGAAACACTCCAGACATGTGTCTTTGTAAGATGGGAGGACACCAGAGCAAACCCACACAAACACAGGGAGGACATGCAGACTCCACACAGAAGGCACCCCAGCCAAGAATCAAACCAGACAACCTGTAGCTGTCAGGCAACAATGCTACCACTGCACCACTGACTGTGTTAAAAAACAAAAATACAGAAACCACAGATTTTATGAAGAACAGAACAAATATGAGGCAAAAATCTGCAATTTTTTATAAATGGTGGTGGGTAGGGAATTCAGGCTCTTGCCACTTGGCCCCAAGGTACAGTGTTCAAGCCTTATTCTCTACCCACCACCATGTAGCAACTGGGGCATCACATACAAACACTACTTGGGCCAAAGCTGCTGTAAAGCAAAGTCCTTTCCGCACCGACCCCCTGAGTAATTCCCGTTCTGTTGTAAATTCCTTCCTTCCTGCGAGAGCACCTAGTCCTTCCTGCCTGCAGATGTTGCAGTCTGATCCCCTTCCAATCTATGCAGTTGTAACTGCATAGACTGCTGGGAAAATCTGGAGTTGAATGTTGTCTTTCTACTCCGGACTGCTGGTGGAGACAGTCTGGATTCTGTGCGCATGCTCCAGACTGGTTCACCAGCAGTCCAAATGTCATGAGTGCACATGCGTGATGTTCCGGGGCTCGCGCTTTTTTATTTTCTCTTTTATTTTTATTTTTCTCTTTTATTTTATTTTCTTTTTTGTTTTATTTTACTTTTTTACAGCTGGGAGGGCTGCAGTCCTGCAGTCCAATAGCACGAGCCGCCCCTGCTTATATCTCCCTCTGGCTCGCCCTCTGTTCCATGTATGCTGGATCTGCTTCTGTTGATGAAAATTCTGCTTGTTGTTCCCAAAATGATTCCGGTTCTGGTTCCTGAGCCTCTCGGATCTCCTGGGAGGAGCTGCATCTAAAGGGGCCACCCCCTCCTCTTGGTTCTCAAAATGCTCGACTTGCTCCAATGGGGAATTCCCTTCTGAAACTCTGTTATCTTGGTTCTGCCCTTCTGGCACACCCATTGGCTGAGGGTATGCTTTCCCCTCCTGGTATTCTCTTCTGTCTCTATCGAGCTTTTTGCATTTTCTCTTTTGAATATCAGTTACCACATTATCTATTCTGCTAAAAACTGCAGAGTATTGCCCTCCTTGTACAGAAAAAGGCACATCTTTTTTTTAATTTTATTGTCCAGCTCTTCAGCTTCTTTCATGAAGTTGTCGATTTCAATCTGATTGTGCTTTCTTAATAATTTCAAAAGCCCCACACCTTGTATGTTGAATAATTCTATCAAGTCCAAATGTAAAGGGGAAGCAGCTAATAACCCATTTCGGTATTTCCACAGTCTAAGCCCTCTAGCGACTCTCTCTGTGAATACATTCAGATAAAAAAGCATTCTCTGCTTGTAGTTTGTGACATTTAAGCAACACTTTTTCAAAGCTGGTTAAAGTTTCACTATATGAGCCTGTTTCGCTACTTACATGCTGCAATTGAATAGTAGAGCACAACCAATTATCTAAATTGATATTTACTGTCTGTTCATTATCAGGATTCACCAATAAATGAGGAGAGAGGTTCTTTAAAAAGACAGGTGTGCGATGGTACTCTATAGCAGTACAAGAGGCAGCTAAAGGTCCACCAGACCATTCCATAAGTTCTTGTAACAACAAAGTAAGCTTCTTAACACTTCTCTGGAGATCTTCCAGGTTGGAAATTGGTCTAGCGTCATTCACATTCGAATTATCTGCAGAAAACATGTAGAACTAAGAACCAAGGCAACATAAAACTAGAAGAGGTAACTAAATCAACTGCTGGAATCCCAACAGAAAATGACCAGAACCAGTTTACCACTGTTTTATTAACAGAAATTTAGCACTTTCTTGTGTATATAACATACACTTATTCAGAATAAAAACATTCACAAAAATTGTAGGTTAGTTTTGTGTGTTTGTCTTTTGGGAGAAGGTGTGTGTATGTGTCTGTGTGTGGTGTATGTTGTGTGTAGTTTTTGGTAGTTTGAATTTTGCGGTTTTGGGTTTTCGGTATTGTAGTGTTTCGGGTGTTTGGTCTCGGGATTTTGGGCTTCGGTAGAGTGAGTGTTCGGTATTTAGTAGTGGTTTTATATATATGTGTGTGTGTGTGTGTGTGTGTGTGTGTGTGTGTGTGTGTGTGTGTGTGTGTGTGTGTGTGTGTGTGTGTGTGTGTGTGTGTGTGTCTATACACAGATATATATCTATAGATATGATACAGTATATAAGCATGATATATATGACCAGAGGCACTGCCAGTGGGGGTGAGGGGGCTCAATCAACATACATGTTACATGTACCGATATCCCCCCAGCCAAACAGGTGAAACATACCAACAAACAAACAAAAAAGTAAACAAACCACTGCTTCCCAAACTACAGGCAGGATACTACCAGTGGGAGAAACATTGTCGACCTGCTAAGTCCAATCTAGAAATAAAGACAGGAACGTCCCTTGCAGGACAGCCCAAAAATTGAAGGGTATTTAGGTCCCTTCCATTACACAGATGCACATGGCAGGGCACGTATGTTCTCGGACTACAGGGCTGGGAAAGCCTGATGATCCATGGGTCGAGACAATGTACGTGATGGGTCCTGAGTAGTGAAGAGTGGGCAGTGTGTAGTGGTGTGGTTAGACCCGATCTGCACCCAGAGAAAGGATGATTGCTGTGGGGGGGCGATGGGTATGAAATTATGGGTCGAGGTGTGCCGGTGTTGGATGGAGCGGTATTGGTCAGAGCATTCGCCTAATGAGCAGGCATTCCTGGTTCGAGTCCCACTACAGCACAGTCTATTTTACATGGAAAAGCACATTATAACCAATAGTTATGTTGCAAAATGCACTAAATAACACATATGTATTAACTAGAATACTGCAGGAAATGCACATTTGATGTAGCAGTGTCATAATGAATAAGGCACTAGTAACCAGGTGTAAGCACAACTAAGCAGTAGTAAGCATATGTAAGCACTAGTAAGTGTATTTATGTGAGTTTGCATGAGGGTACGCACTGTCTACACAGAGTAAGCAATCTGGAAGCTAACGGAGTATAAGAAACTGTAACTGGAAGTTAGCAGTGCTGAGCTCCGTGCTATCCCGAGTACAACTGCTTTAAAGTGCCTTAGTCAATCTGTATCCAACAGCCCATGTTCTGCCCAGCCACAAAATAAACAACCTCTGTAAGACCTGGACCCAGGACCATGCAAACCATGCACAAAGTAATGTACCACTAAGCCATGCCAGATATACATGCATCTGATGTCAGAAACATAACATCCAGCCCAGTCATGCAACAGTACAGAGAATATTTAAACCGATACTACATATCTATATATGTAGGTATATATATATATATATATATATATATATATATATATATATATATATATATATATATATTCTGAAATGTATACATAGATATAGATATATATGCGCATATATACATGCAAATCTACACACACACACACGCACACACACACACACACACACACACACACACACACACACACACACACACACACACACACACACACACACACACACACATATATGTCCACATATACACAGCAGATTACATATATGTACGTAAATGTATATCTCCGTATGTATATACGGACATAGTTAGACATATGTAAGCAAATATATACCTATATAGGTATATATGGGCATGCACCCATAGATACCAATGGTAGATTAACAGAAACACACATGTCCACATGCACCATCAATAGGGTTGGGAGGCCCCAAACAATATATGTATTGTAGTAATTGGTATCCCCCCACCACAGCCAAACATGTCCACCCTACATTACATTACCAAGTGTTGCAGATCCCATAACCAGGACATGACATGACATGGGCACAAGATGTTAACAGTACTACATCCCAGCTGCATGATGGCAGGCTGGTAATGGTAACATATCATGCAGTACAGTCTGGCTCCCATAGGAGATTTACAATGTGGAGGCTATCGACATTCCCAGGATACATATACACAGGCACATATATGCAGATACAGATATACATATATATATATATATATATATAAATAAATATAAATATAAATATATATATATATATATATATATATATATATATATATATATATATATATATATATATATATATATATATATATACAAGTGACTACACATTCACACACAGAGATATGTACAGTCAGATGCATATGTAGGAGGTGCACAAAATACAGAACAGCCACTATGCCTACAGTTCACACCTGAACAACAGGGCACTGTATGGGCCAGCCATACAAATGTCAATTATTGCCTGCAACATATACCCACAGAGGGGTCATAGGGAAAGATACCACACACAGGTTTGCAGGAGTGGAAGCCCTTTATTTATGTACTATTACAGTTCTATATACTATTGCTAGTGTACTTTGGATTGTCCTCACAGACATGGTGTGTCACATCTGCTTTCCACTTGTGTCCCATTGGCTACAGACAGACATCCTAAGACCAACATAGTTAAGTACCACTGCTTGCATGTACAGCCCCTGTCAACTGCAGCAGAGATGCTGGCCAATATGTGTGGACATTCTGACACACTCTGTACAGTCCAGAAGTATACACAAAACCCCTTAGTGCAAAACATGTGTACCATGCTTGACAACATGGATGTTAACAGTCATGTAGATGGGCATAACACATAACAACCAGTGTACATATGCCACCATAGGTTCTGCATTCACACATGCCTGTCTGGCCTGACACCTAATACTCGCTGGTACAAGGGTGCCATGGCCACATGCTACCCACTAGATATTGATATACATCTGTACAGCATCCCACTGCTCTGTCTGATATACATGACTGTTAAGGGAGGCCCAGCAGCAGTACATCTGACAAGTATCTGCACATGACATCTCACTGGGTAAGTACACTAAGCTGCTAGGCATGTAACAATGCACTCTGCAGGCTACAGGCAGACTGGATCAACACTGGCCTACATCTCCTATGGGGGAATGTACATGTACCTGCATATATAGCAGGATGCACAGGCATGTCACAGCACAGGGTAAGATACAACTGCGTGAATGTGCATAACCACAACCAATGAGAACAGAGTCACAGCCACATATGGCAAGCTAGCATAACATTACATTATATGGACTATCTGTTCAACACCATCCTCATATGTGCCACTCACACACTATCCCTACATATATTGGGCCGCTAGACAGTGTGGTGTGATGGCTGACTGTGGTATGGGACATGTGTGTGTATGACCCTAAAAACATGTAAGCCAATACGGTAACATACAGTGGAGTGGCATGTAACATCAGATAGGATGGGACCTAGGACGATGACAACTACCACAGTCTGTACACAGGCCAAGGTACATCTTAACAATACACACACTGTCGACATTCACCATACATACACAGACCTCAGTACTGTACATACAACCACAGTATGTCCAGGTTATGTAATCAGTTATAACTCCCACTGTACATTACATGTGTAGCAGTCTGATATCTCACTGGCTTGTTATCAGATATGATGACACTACTTATGGTATGCAGCACATATGCACCTCTACATGCATGACATATGTGCAAAGGTTGACAGAGTTGGGGCTGGAAGCACATACACAGGGCCAATATTGACATGATGCTGTGATAACTTCATACATTTACTGTTGTAACAGGATTTGTTGCAACATATGTCCTATGAGGGATATGAAGTCTGCAACTGTCATGGCTTTCACCATCTACAGACTGCAATCCTCACAGTATTTTCTGTAGTCCACAGATAGATGCTCCAAGGGTAACACATAACACCAAAGGCACAACACACCGCCAAGTCTGCAGATGACCCTGCAGATGGGGATTCCTCATAAACATAGAACTGACATGGCAGGTATTGAGACGTGGGACAGCCATATCCAAACACACTCAGTTAAACCAGCATAACTCCAAATGCCATATAGCAGCACTTACAGTCTGTAGTCAGGTCAGGCACATCCCTCTCCTGTGTGTTGGCCTGTTTCCACAGTGTATGTTGTCAGAGGTAAATCTACACCCCATTTGAGATGATGTTTGCCAAACAACAGAATGAGTTCCTGCTCACAGTGAATGAAAAGGACCAACACAAACATGATGTTCCTAGATATTGGAGTGTGTTTCCATGCAATTGGCTATGGGAATGTTACCACAGCTGTTCCATATGCGATAAGCTAGGGGGGAGGGCTGCAGTTCATGCAGAGGCCATCAGTTGATCATGATCATTACCTAAAATACACATGTTGCTGCCCAAGAAAAGCAGGTATAGGTCTCAACAGCCACAAGTGAGGGAGGCCGACAGAGGCATCAGCAAGTCAGGGAGAGGTGGGAGAGTAAGAACTAAGCATGTTTGTGTCACACACTTACTAGCACAGGGTATCCTGATGACTATGTAGTGCTGTCACAGTCCTATGCAGTTGTTGGATGTGCCACATAGGTTACCTGTTGTGGAGTCCACAGAACATATATGTGATGATGAGTGACATCTGCAACAGGGATATGGTAGTTATATGGTAGGTGAGGTACACATTCCTGTCCGCATGAACAGGTGCCAGCGTCAACACAGCCGCACTCTCACAGGGACACACATGCATTGACAAACTTGGCAGGGCCAGGGATACAGCTCATCACCAGTGACATTGCTACAACACAGTACTGTGAAGGTATGTGATACCTGCACAGTACTGTGCAGTTATCACATACACCACACGGGTCATATGGAGGTTATATGGGCAAAGGGTATAGGGAGGTGTCTGACATCAGACAGCATACTTCAGTATACCACTGGGAGTTGTAGTGAGTGTGGATGCGATCATACACATCATACAACACACACACAAACAACCAGGGTGCCAGTTCTGACATGCATGGTTGCCTTTCTGCACGAGTATGTGGTGGTCGACTGTGCCAGAAGGCTATACAAGGCTAGGTGATGGGTATACCTTAGCATCAGGTCACATGACAATGGACTGCATTGTGGCTAAGGCCTGTGGTTTATGCATTTGCCCACAGAGGTGGGCATTGTATCCACCATCCATTCACCTGGGTGGCTATTGCTTGTGGCCAATGCTGTGCAACACTGGCCATGTATGTGTTCCCTAGTCCATGACATGGATGGTGTCTGGGATGTGCACACCTCCGATATTCATGTACAGTGACATGTGGAACTGTACCTGGGGTGTCGGGACCATGTTGTGTATACAGATTATCATCAGATGTGCCAGTCGTGGCCACCTGTGGTAGGAACTGTAATGGACAGCAGGTTAACCCTACACCTACATTGATAGCATGCTGCCAGCATTTCCTGTCAATGGCAACTGTCCATACAGGGCATGTTTTCAGGCATGGTAAGTCCTTTGTGGGTCACATGTGATCGCACCTCAGATGCTGCAGGTGTCCAGTGGGGAACATGGGGAAGGTGCACTGTCTTCATGCATGTGCCTATTGGATGGATAGACAGGGTGCCATGCCCTCTGTTGGCTACTGCAATCACTCCATAGTTACTATCATTCACCAATATGCAGTGGACTACACACATATTGGCTGTTGCCTCTGCATGTATGTGTGTGTGTGTGTGTGTGTGTGTGTGTGTGTGTGTGTGTGTGTGTGTGTGTGTGTGTGTGTGTGTGTGTGTGTGTGTGTGTGAGACAGGTGCCCATTTTTTTTTTATTCAGTAAGAGAGGACTGCTGGGTAAGGGGCATAGGTATGTCTGGGTCAAGTAAATTGGGCAGGTGAAGAAGCAAATCCAAACAGACAACTCTTCTCCCTGCTTGTTCCCCATTTCACCACCTTCCTACCCACCCCATTTAACACCTTTAATCTGGTCAAAAATAGAATTCTATACAATACATATAAAAGGCCAAGAAGCAGTGGATCCCTTCACTTTTTGGGCAGCAACATTGTGCAGTGGTACAGTAGTGCGGTTACCTCAACGCAATGTTGCTTAACACTGCTGTGCTATGCCAACACACAGCAACACATGTACCATAAAGAATTCATGTCATTGCTTTAGCAATGCTCATTAAAAAGCCTTTAAAAGTATTGGATAGACCTGGATGCAAACCCAGTATCGTCCGGGCTCAAAAAGAAATGTGTCAATGCCACAAAGTCAGTTAAGCAGCAGGTGTGTTTCAGAGATTCAGTACTAACTCTCAGACTTTTTGCAATGCAGCTCACATTTGTGCATAGCTTAACTATGCACAAACATGGAAAGTACTGAAAATCTGTATCTCTCATGTGCAAACACTTTGCCAACTGTCGCACAAACTCGCTGCTCACTGAGCTATGGAAAAGTAAATATTATTATGTATTACTACTGTTTACTGTCCATTTCCTATGACATGAAATTACATGAGGAAACAAAAAACTGAAGGCCCTGTCTAACAATATGTAACATATTTACAGTACATCCATGTATTGCCTCCCCCCAAGTACTTCAACTCTGATGTCTCCATACTTTTTCTACACATATATCATCTACATTACAGAAATTAATATCAGATGTTGTGTGATATGCAATACACATCAATCTGGTAACATGCAGAACTAGAACTAGTGACCCATAAGCCTAAAAATCCTTATCTGCAAATCTAGGGATGGAATCAACATGGGCCTTATCCACGGGTGATCTTCAGCACACTTGACCCAACCCATTTTGGTTTTGTCAAGGGTAGATCTTGCTTATTAAACCTAGTGTACTTCTTTGATTCTGACCCCAAAGACCTGAATGAGGGATAAAAGGACATACCACCTATAATGAGTTATCCAAGGCCTTTGGCACTATCCCCCATTCAGGTATCATAGAGAAAACCTCCCATTTGTGAATTAACCCATATATTACTAGATGGATAGCCAACTGGCTCACCAACAGAACAAACACAATGTCAAAGATGGGGACTGCAACTCCACCACTAGACCACTTACCAGTGGAATACCATAAGGATCTGTGCCGGGCCCTCAACTGTTTGGATATTAATTCACTGAATCCCAGGTAAAGGTAGATGGCCTGTGGATTACCAAGTTTGCAGATGACTGCCAACTGGAAGCAGTCATATAGAGTCCCCCAACTAAGTTAACATAGTACAGAAGGGGCTGACACAGACAAATGATTGGTGCCAAACTCACAGACTGAACCTTAAATTTGTCTCATTGTCCCCTTTGGCAGTGAAGTACTCCTGCTTATTATGATATACATAGCACACCCTCTAAGCTCAAATACAGTGTTGCAAAACTTGGGAGCACATGTTGATAGCAATCTACACTTCAATCACTATGTGTTCATAGCAGTGAGACACAAATTCTACATTGCACACCAGATAAATAAGACAATTACATTCAAGACCAGGTGGGTCATAGCTCTGCTGTACTCTACCATTATCAGAGCACTAACTGAGTGCAATACTCCCTTCTGTCTTTAACTCAACAGACACCTGTAGCAACTGGAGAAAACACAGAGGTTTGTGACCAGGAGAATCCAGGGACTCCAAAACATGACATACCTGGAAAGACTGTAAGACCTGCCACTCTACTCAGTATCATGCAGGCTGCTGAGAGACAACCTATGCCTGACCTACAGAGCAGTTGCAGGCCCTGCCCTATTGGAAATGCTGTACATCTGCAAATCAAATGGGACAAGAATAACTTGCTCCAGGGAATTCCACATAGCCTGTGTCATAAACAGAACATGGTGGAGAGACAGATATATTTCCCAGTGATTGCCACTCCTTTGTAATAGGCTCCCACTACATGTGAAACAGTGATTCTCAGTGAGCCTATTCAAGTGCAACCTTGACAACTGGATGGGTGATTCAAATTCACTCCTGGGGTGGTACCTATGTCCCTCATGGAAAGACTCAATTGGTGCTGAACACAAAATTGCTCTGCTAATGACCACCTAACTATGCTTAAGGGTACTTGTATTTTTACACGGCTAGGTATGTAAATGCCCTAGGTCCATTAGGCTAGTAACCTGCTATGAACCTATGAAGCTATGAACCTATGCAGGCCTCTCAACATCTTCTCTCCAACATGCCCTGCTGATGTCATCCACTGCAGTTCTGTAAAACTCAGTCTTGTGCTGTGGCACTTGTGCAAAATACTGAGTTCTTTAGTCTGTGTATTTTGATAGGTAGGAGTTCTATTGTCACTGCAGTCAACCAAGTGTTTGTGTGTATCTGTGCTCTTGCTCGACATTAGATATAGTCTTTTACACCATAATGTAATGTGTGTTTGAAATATTCTCCTCAACAGACATTGCTGATGTCATCAGCTATAAAGTATTGTCTGAGACACTGCAAGTCAGACTTGAGCTATGGCGCTTACCTTAAATGCATAGGTCTGTAGTTTGTACACTTAGGTAGAGGTTATATTCTCATTGCAATCAAGTGTGTGTGTGTGTGTGTGTGTGTGTGTGTGTGTGTGTGTGTGTGTGTGTGTGTGCATGTGTGTGTGTGTGTGTGTGTATATATGTATGTGTGTGTTTGTGCTCTTGCTTGACAATACAGATTGCCTTTTACACCAGCATGTGGGGCACTGTTATTATCATATTATTCTCAATAGGCACTGATGATGTCATCAGCAATATCTGATTTGTGGACATGCACTATTCCCTCTAGGGCAGGGTCAGAGACTTGCCTGTAGGCCTGGCAGGAGTCAAATCATCTTATACGATACAGGTTACAATGACATGGCTATCAGTCTATCTACATACATCATGGTGTGGTTTGTAGGCCCTGTATTTTCTTGGAGAGAAACCCCTGTAGTCTCTCCAACTGTTGCATGTGTCTGGTGAGGTACATACAAAAGAGAGCATTATATACTCTGTTAGTGTTCTGATGAGGTTCGAGTGCAGTGCTGTCATACAATCCTAAGATCTGACTTTGATGGTGTGACTTATGATGTGCACAAACATAGGCTTTTAATACCATGGTGGACACTTGGTGGTTGAAGTTCAGATTGCTATCTATATGTTCTCTCGGTGCTTGCATCACTGGGTTTCAGCATAGCAGGACTGTTGCCAATACTGTAATTAGCATGGAATTCCACTTTTCAGAAGGAAAAAATAAAGACACATTTCTGTATATTTTTGTAGATTGTGTAGCTTTGTCACCAATCATCTGTCTGCATCAGCCCCTCCTGTAGTACTTTATCATCATTGGTGGATTCAATGATTGCACTCAGTATACAAGAATCAGCAAACATGGTAAGCCAAAGGCCTTATACTTTAGCCTGAACTGTCGAGAAATAGATTCCAAACAGTAAAGGGCCAAGCACAGATCCCTGGGTATGCCAATGGTGACAGCACTGCTGGTACAGGTTGATTCACCAACTTTCACAGTATGTGTTCTGTCGGTGAGCCAGTTGGTTACCCATCTAGTGAAGTAAGGGCTAATCCCCAGATGGGAGAGTTTCTCAATGATACCTGCATGTGGAATTGTGTCAAAACTCTAGGCCAGATCGCAATAGACAGTATGCACTGCCTTACCTTCATCCAAGCCTATCACACAGAATCAATGGGATGTGACAACATCACAGATCACCTATGGCATGCTTCAGCAATACACCATTCTGATACGGTTGAATACACGCTTCAACACACCCTCCACATGGACTATGTTCCCTTAGAAGGGTGTACACCAGCATTCATCTATTGGAGTTGGGGGGACAGCACCTGATGCATGCATGTATAGACTCCTCCTGACTCTCTTCAACTGTGAGGTAGACCAACATGTCATCATGAACCTTTTCTAAATGGACACTATAACATTCCCAGCTGTGTGCAACAGACCTGTGTGAGTTGTCAATTTTACATCATGTCTGTTACATCTGATAGAGGTCCTCAAAGATGTCATCGAGGGCATGCCTGATGATAACACTATCATTCTGTTGAACCTGACCCGGCCAAGGGATTTGACACAAATCCACCATGAGGTATTCAATCAACACTGTCAGATGTGGCCATAAACAGCTATATCACAAAATGGGTAGAGCAGTGGATCACATACATAGCATCTGACTATGTTGACATGTGTGAAGTGACCTATACCTCAGGTCTAGTGATCAGGTCTGTACATCAGGACTGTCTGTTAGGCCCTTTCCTGTCCATTATTTAAGTGATGGGCATCACAGATGACATACACAGCCTGTGTCCAAACAGCTGTCTGAAAGACTACAGATTGTGGGCAATCATTGACTCCAACTGTGATATTAGTATAATGCAAACAGTATCGGCACACACAAAAGATTGCTGCCACATCCATGACAACACCTGCAATGACAAGAAAACATGGGGGGATTTGTTACATCAGGAAAATAAACACACGACCCAAGTATGATGTGGATATTACACCCTATAATCAGACCAGTAGGTATGTTGCCTGTGTCCTGGGTTAGATTGTAAGTGGAACATCCACCAGCATGTGGTCACAGTGCTGATTACTCCCTTGTATTTAACACAAGTACTGAGTATGTGAAAGACATCCAAATCAGAGGCCATAATACCTCCATAGTTCCCAGTCTTCATCACACCAATAACCGAGTACAATCCACCCACGTTCATGTACATCCCTACACACCTTCCACTGGTGTGTAACTGAAGTGTACCACCTTTGTCACAATGAGCTGTCACACAGCTTATTGGCTATACATAGGTATTTTTTATGGCATAAACATTACTGTCTTATGGCGTGCACCCCCATCAAGTTGTTACACCAGATTCATGTGTGCTACCTGTTATATTGATGCACACAGTACATACATAAGTGTTTGACGGAATTAATGACATGGATAACATTTGTGACAGTGTGGATTGTGCCTTATATATGCCATGAACACCGGCCAACTAGCCTGTATTGCTCATAATGTCACATATAGGTACAGTAGTGATCCTCATAACACCTTCAGCAGATGTTACGATGCCAGGACAGTGTGGTGATTACCCTCATACAGTGTTGATGTATCATAATAGTTGTACAAGTGTGTTTCTGTAGAATCATCTCTGATCACTCTAAATCACATTTGTTATGTTAGAGGGATGGGATTACTGGTGGTATTATTCTGATATTGTTCATGAAAGTGGTTGCTTCTTTTAATGTTGTCCACAAGCCTTTACCTATGTCCCACTTGCTGGAGACCTCTGCTGAGATTACACTCATATTCAGGAAAGTCAGTTTGCACAGCTTCACAATATGCACCCTACCCCAGTTGTATGCCAGACGCCTGATAGATGTCCTCTGCTTTACTCACGTAAGCATGCTTATCTCACACAGTCATCCTCCCCATTGTTATGTCACCTTGTGTGACAGTCACATGATAACATTTTCACTATGCAGTCCATACTGTACCATATTGATATGTGATTGATGTTGCTGCTATAACCATCTTCAACTGACATGCCCTCATCTGCTGTATATTAGGCTGTTTCTCCTGCCCTCTTTCCCTGTGTTCATTCCTACATTTCATCCGTGTGTCCCTATTCAATAAACACGCTATCCCTGAGTGATTATTTTACATGGCAGTCCATGTACCCTTATAGATCATTTACACAAGTTCAGTACAGAATGCCAGGAATTGGATTTTACAATACTCTGCACTGTAGATACACTGACTTGTACTGTGTTTGGACCATATACTTAACATTCATACATCTCAACTGTCAAATTTTTCACAGAATGTCCAGATGTGTTCTTTATCAAATTTATGGCTTTCTGCCATATCACTGAAGTGATATCAGGACTGATGTCAATATTACATACATTTCAGTTACAGACTTCAAATTCTTCAGAACATGAATATTGACACAACCCCCTGGTAATTCCAGTACATTTTTATAGGGCAAATACATCAAATAAGTCCCTATTTCTGGGTCATTGTCCCCCCATTATGTTGGTCTTTGTCCAGATGTTTTGCACTAAGAGATTGAGAGCTATCTGTGAAGCCTTAGTGATCACTGTATCATTCCATGTAAAACCAGAGACTGTCAGTGCTCTGATTTAAACAGGAGTGCTATCCATGTTTACTTACATGGTTTTCTGGCTGGCCACACTGTTTCTAGCCATGAAACCTCACTTATTTATGCTTAAATATGGTGTGCAACATGAATATGCAATGAGTGCTGCTGCTCACAGCTCATCAATGTGCACACATGTAAACTCTGTGTAGGATTCGAGCAAAGCTTACATGGAGTTTGTTGAATCCCCAGGACTGTTATTTCAAAATGTTCAATTCATAAAAAACAAAGTTTAATTTTACAATTGCACACAGATGACTTACAACTTGAACACACACACTTAAGACATTGTAAATAAAATATAAACTATACTTTGACCAATGGGAACAGAAAGAGAATTACTAGAATGATGACTTAATACATATAAATATGTTATGAATATGCAGGTTTGCTACCAAGCTAATGCTGTTAGGAAAAGTATCTACATGCCAATATAAATGACTTTGATACTGCAACATTGTTCTTAAAGTGATAGATACATCTGGCAATAGTGTATTTGAAAAAGAAACGTTTTATTAAGTTGTTACAGTTACTTACTGTTCTGCAGAAGAATATACAGAGAGATAAAGTTAGCATTTAAGATACGTGTCTCATTAGTATTTGTTTTCCATTTCCAGGGGGAAAAAAAAAAGATTAAAAATAGCTCCACAGTGTTTTACTGTGGCCTTTACAAATATATTGAATAATTAACTTCTTAGTTATTAAAAAGCTTAAATTAAATAACTTTATAAAACTGGAAGCTGCCAACTTCTTTGAAATGAGTTAACATTGTTAATAAAAAAAGAGGAGAAATCATGAATGGACTATTACAGTTTCATTCCATGTGGGTTCTTAATACAAATGCTGACATTTTTGAAAAGAGATTAATAATCTCATCACAAAGGTATTAAATTCATATATGATAGTCTTTTGTCTTGGAAAGAAATTGCATGATTAATAAATATGTTGATCTGCTCATTTTGTTATTCAGAAATTCAAATTCAAACTCTTTCACTTAAAAGTGATGTGCGAACAACATTTGATTTGACAAACAGTTACAACATATTTCAAGTGTTAAAGTATTATGACAGTCTGTTTCTAATCAGGGATACATTGTGTAATCTTTATAAAATAACTTAATCTATAATAGAACTAAATGATAAAGGGACATCACTAGTAGCTTTAACAATTGGTGTTCAGCAGGGATGTTCCTTTTCTGTATTCCAGTTTATAAAAGCAACAAGTCCTCTTATATTATATGAACATATAACACCTGTTTTTTGTTATGAATAAGTATCCACATTATCGCATATGCAAAAAAATTAGCAATAGTTATGCTTAATTATTCAAAAGACATACAACAATGCAATAATATCTGTGACAAATTTCATGATTCAAAATCTGAAAAAAACTGGCAATGTCGAATAATTTCCAAACATGAGGGCAAACTCTAATTTCTAATGTGCAACAATATAGATTTGTGTAGACAAGATATGCAGCTCAGTAAAAGGAATTATCTTATCTGACCAAAAATGCATACCCAGGTATATAGTTGGACATATATCTGACCAAAAATGCATACCCAGGTATATAGTTGGACATATAATTAAATTTTATTAATCAAGTTTAGATTTGTTAATGTTGACTTTAGTTCAGTCGTAATTTTCTTCATATCTAGCAGATTTGAAAAACACAGGCTTTTCTTGATTTTATATCCCTTTAACATAACTCTGTATTTCCTCTTTCTTTCATTCTTCCTTGCTTTCTTTTTCTTTTTGTTGGTGTTTCTCATTTAACTGTGTAAGCCTGCTGGACTCAAGGGTCCATTTTAAGGGGGTGAACTGGGAACATTGTCTTATTAAGTGACTTTCTCAGAATCACACTGTAGGTAAACAGAGGTGCAAGTATCTCATTAACAACTCAGAATCTTAATCCTCTGCAGTAACTTGTTAATGTACAACCTCTTAAAAAAGACTTTTATTCTTAATGAAGTCCTAAATGAAGGATAACTATTAATGATAACAGCTAAAAGAAATATATGGTTCAATAGCCGAAAATATTATTTTCATGATATTTTTATTTTCCCATGGGCAGTTATAGGGATATGACGTTTCTCCCTTTATTATTATTTGGATGCACAACAGTAAATTTTTAACATGGACAAAATGAGAAACTAAATCAGAATAATTCTCAGTATCTTCATTGAAGACAAGTGCATGGATGTCTGAACGATGCTGTTGCTATGACCATTCATTTCCTTGCAACAAGAGGTGGACACCATCAGGTACCTGTCTATGCACAACATCTGCTTGCCTACATCCACTGCAATGCCCTGTTCCTAGTTCTTGTGTGGAACTGCTAGAACTAGTGTTCTCAGCTGTGGTGGGTTGCCTGTCAGTCAACATCACCCTGTTCAACATCTGCTGTGAGAGTATCTTCCAAATGGTTAGACAAGTGGAGCTCCACATGTGAGGCTACATCTGCTGCAACATCATTGTCAACCTTATGGAGGAACTCTCCAAACAACTCAAGGTCCTCCATGCCAGGAGCTGAGACACATCTTGTACACCATCATGATTGCTGATTGGGCTACTGCATGATACAGATAGCTGATGTGCTAAAAGAAACAAAGACACAGATCAGGACAATGTGCCTGCATTCCATGATGGATATCATCAAAGACATATGGCATATATATCTGATTGCAATGTTACAAATCTTAATGACTTTACATGCAGTTTACTGCATGCATGTATGTTTTATGGAATCTAGAAAAATTAAGTATAAAATCTGTTTATATGGCCAACATTCATGATATGTATGATGCATTAAAAAGCACACCTGGCAACAACTCATGGTAAGATGGTGGTGTTATACAGGGATGAACGTCAATTAGTGTAGGAAAAACAAACAGCCTTACTGGTCACATTATCTACACCACTAACCAAGTGATCAAAGTTAAAACATACAAAATGTGTGACGTGCACATACCACTCATATGTGCACTAGAAGATGTTGATCCAGACTGAATGGTAAGAATGACGCAGTATTAATGGAAGTGAAATACAGGATTAACAGCAAGTAGAGGTATGAAACATACTTAATAGCATACCCCTGATAGACTCCTGCTGTGGAGAGGAGGTGGGTTGTACTGTGGATCCTGCAGTGTGGACATAAAAGAAAGACATTGTTGTCATGTATATAGCGAAAAGAATGCTGGCAGGATTACATATACAAGAAATTAATACAGGCTGCAAATACTCATGTGATGGACATTCCAACTGTACACCAGATGGGCCTGTATTGACAGATATTGACAAAACTGTCAGGTATCGCATGTGCTACATATTGTTAAAGTTATGACAATTGTGCTGTAAAATACCTGGTTTGTGTGCACTTGAAAATGCATCGGTTGCCCCACCACTAGATGTACCTGTACAGTATAATAGTAGGGAAATAGCAATATAACAGTAAATAGCAGGGCCATGAAATGAGGTTGAGACACTAACAAGGTTGTGCTCACAGTAACAGATTATAACATGCACCTGCCAATCCCTGGTTTATTCCTGAAGTAGATGGACCTCTGAATATTAATGCAAGCAACATTACATATGTTGTTTGGACTGTTCTGTCTGTAACTCATTTGTATCAATACATGTGATTAGACTTACATTCATCATCCTCACAACATGTGGATGTGTGTGCATGGTTCAACTCTGCTGCTGTAAATCAAAAACAGCAATCCATGAATATACATGCTACAGCAATATGCAGTAATTGTCTCAGTACACAACCCTGTAATGGAAACAAAGACATACATGTTCATCTTGGAACCCCAGCTTCAATCCCACTACTAGGGATGCATTGCTCCCCTCTTGCTGTATGCAGTGAGGCCAGAAATATTGTTGATGTCATTTGGGGGGGTCAGTGGTCATCCACCATCAGTGGTGTCCCTCAGTCTTTCATAACGTGTGACTCTGTTGGCTGCAAAAAGGGTAATTTCCAAGCAGCACCATTTGCAGGCTTCACAGAATCAGTTGTGGCTTCCAACTGCATTGATCATGTTGGTGAAGTCTGTCCAAATTTCATTTTTCCAAACAGTATCACGTGAGTGGCCTGGCAGTTTCTTTCCATGTTGGTGGAGATCATCAGTTCTGATGTCATTTTCCTGGGGGTGAAGATGATACCCCTATGACGGTTGGCCATCTGTAAAGCAGTGACACACACATGATAATATTTATGTTTGATCCCATTTATGCATTTCATTCTGTGAGCAGCACATGTCAACATAAACACTATCCATGAAAATATTTGTATAACATTGGGTGTGACAAATATCATTGTGACATATTACAAGTAACAACAATGCCACAACAATGCCTTCATAAATAACATTGGTAAAACCAACATAACTTGCACTATCTTAGCAGTTCATGAGTGGGATTAGAACACCTGACAACACAAATACTTTGAATTGAGGTCCAAAGACAACAGTATCATGCCACATGAATCTGCTTGCATGTCACATTCAAATACTACAACAAATAAAAATTTGAAGAACTTACAGAAAACATGGCTAATCCTCAGAATCCATAGCCAGGTCACAGAGAGTATGGATCTTAGTATATTGAGCCAATAAAACCTTTGTTAAGAAGCATCATTAAACACAAATCCATAACAGCAACACACACTTTTTAAACAGTTTCATTAGGAGACATGCATTAAGAAATATCTGTAATAGCAACATCACATACTAGATAAAGATAGTATTGGAATCCATAGTTTCCATAGTTACACCACAGAGTGCAATGAATTATCAGTAAGAATTGCGGATATCCATAAATCAGCCATCATAAACTGTTATCATTTGAAATGGAAGTCTATCTATAAAACTGCATATGGGATTGAAATAAACTATTTAAAAGAATCACACCTGTATGTATAAAGTTTAAGATAACATCAATCCAGTAACTTATGAGAACTCCTTTTAAAGATAACATTTTGAGTAAATATTATTTAAACGTATATCTTTTGAAATGACTAATTTGAAGAGATTTACTAATTACCAGAACAGAAATGCTACCCATTGCCAATGAACCTCTCGCTCCAAATCATAGAATCAAAATGCACCTTGTGTGCAATTACCTTTAAATACCATTTGCGCCATACATAATTAAGGAGGTTCGTTAAAATTCATGTTTTTGGTATCCCATTTGCTCATATCCACATACATTGTCTTTACATGCTGGAACTGCTGGGTGCACAGAGTAAACACCAAATAGTTATTGATCAATCATATCATGCGTGGCAAGTGCCCATTATCTACCAATGATCTGATAACGTGACATCAGCACCACTTTCAAATATTGATTTTGATACATTTACTGAGCAAACATTGCTAAATGCGAACTGAGCAGTACCTCAGTGAGCATTTCTCTGCTTTTTTATTTTCCAGACTTTTTCAACTTGAGGATCATGATGGCTACTTTGAGGAGATGAGACTTGTCCATGTGTCCAACAGGACCAATAAGGAGATGAGCCAGATGTTGACCTTGCTTGCTAGATTGGAGCAGAATATGATCGATGTGTGGAAATGGATCACCAATGTGTATTGATGGAGGATGGGGATCTAATGCAGTGGAGTGCAGGTTCATCACTGCTATGATGAGCTGCATCTGAGAGACACAGAGGAGCTATGAAGTAAGGTCACTGAGGTGTGGAAACAGCCCGTAGATCCCTACAGTAACTATCAATATTCTATGCATACTTAAGCATTACTATGGATTTTATAGATATTTCTTTGTCTCATTTATGTCAGATAGATGTTTTTATAACCATTTATTAGCTATTGTGAGTGTTAGCCCATGGGGATAATTAAGTAGACTTGGTAAATGCTGTTCTCTTAACTTTGTGTTTGATTCCTGTGAGTTCATTTTATTTAATAATGTGTATCCATAAATATATCATTTGTAGATTTATATATGTATTACAACATCTAACTACATAATTTCACATAGCTACTTTTTCATGCATCGCAGGTGTCTATACCGCCTAGGCCACAGATGACTGTGCACTTCATAGTTTTCTGTTATAGTCTTATGGAATAATATTTTGCACTATTATAAGTTGGAATAAAAACACGTATATAACTTTGTTACATCATTCATCCTAAATAATTACACAGACAAGTTTATTTAATTTAAAAAGTATTTTAGTTATGTATTGATAGCTGTTACTTCTTGACAATATTCACCCATTTTTAGCAGGACTTCTAGTAAACACCTGCAGTACCTGCTTGCTTAAATGTAAACATTGCTGTATGTTAAGCTCAGCATGTAAAACACTGCCCAGTATGTCTACAGTTTGGTGTGTGGTGGGTTCCAATCCACATAGGGGAAACCTATATCTGTACCTGTTAACTTCACCAATAATATCACCATGTTCTTATACTCTGTATTAATGTTTATGTTGTGCATAGTAACAACTCACTGATATACCTTCAAATTTCTGTGAATGTGGTCATAATCCATAATACACTGACAATATCAGCTTTCTTATAACAGGGTTTGTAGAGAAGTGCCTGTTTGTTTCAGAATAACATGTGCTGACTGCATGCCTCTCAGCCTGGAAACATCAAAAATCTGGACAAAGCCCCATGAAAAGCAGGTACAACCGGGCAAAAATTGGGATGCTGATTAACATAAAATTTGTGTACACAATTATGTAGCCCCACCCACTCAAATTTTATTGTGGGATACTGTCAACATGCATTTTCTGCATAGTAAGTTATGAACGTCTAATTTCTGGCATGACTGTGTGTGTGTTTGTGTTCCAGGCAAAACAATATGCACGCTTATAGAGACATTCTGCTTTCAAACTGTCAGAGTATGCATATGCTAAAATGCAGCAAATCTACCCCACCCCCATCGCTGTGGCGGTTTTAAGCCAAGCGTGTGCTATATTTGCAGTATTTGCATTAGCTTGGCACAAAATGTGACTCAGGATCTTAACTATAGTCTATGGGTGTAGATGTAGTAATGTTTTCCCAGGATATGGACACCAAATGACCTAACATGAGATGCATAAACAAAATTAAACGAGTAGAAAGTAAGCCAGCAAAAAAAATACAGTATAGGTGCATCATCTTTTAATTCTTTATTTAGGTTTAAGACTCAGAAAGGATAGCTGTATTCATGTGTAGACAAACACACGTGTGACAGTGCACAAGCAGGAAATCCCTGCTTATTCCACATTCATAGTTTCAGACAAAATTGAAGAACTTGATCCTTTTAATAATAAAATGTTAAGACATATTTCTAGCTACATGCTGTGTATAATAAGCTTCACAGAGTTGTCCATCAGCTGTACCATACAACTGAGTTATTGCTGTGCTTGTACATATATTTAAACCTTTATGACACTAAATGCATGCCATGATAGGCATGGTTGGCTTGTGATGATGTTTTAAATGATGGAGACTAATTGGAGTTGTCACTAATTCAGTCCTCTGATAACCACTGTTTGTAAACTTTGCCTTTGCTGTAACAGAATAATACTATTATTGTTTTGTTTCCTGAATACTTGCTTAAATCACTGAGCTCTGAAACTGTGGCTAGGGATTTATGTTTGGCATACAATGCTACAAAATGAAAGATGCATGTAGTAAAGCTGCATCACCACCTTTTTCTTGTTACAGCTAGGCAAAAGGTCCCTTATATTGTCACTTAACATTTTAATTTTTTTCATCATTGTCTCATTATTACAGATAAAGAAGACTAAGCTGCAGTTTACATAAATGCTTTCAAATTATGGCATGATTCAATTATTTTTTATTTTCAGTTCTTAATGTGCAAAATATTATTTTGAGAATATGGTGTTACTTAAAGCTTATTGCGTGTGCAGCTTATAGGAACACTCTCAAGATGGCCTCTTTAAAGTTATAACATCATTTTACTTCTAACATCATCTTACATTCACTTTTACATTAAATTTTTAATACGTTGTGTTAGTTGATATTTATGAGGTATGCATGAACGCTCTCAAATAAGTCCGTTCAGTTATCAGTTACCTACTCTAATTATGGAGAATGCATTAAACTATGCAGCAACAATGCAACACATAACTAACTAAATGAATAAATAAAAATAAAAAAAATGGAAGCACAAAAATCATCCACTGACCACCAGTTCAGTTATGTTAACTGTATGAGTCCTATCTGTCTCTTCCTAGAAAATGTAGTATACAGCGCTAGTATAACGACTTATAAGCAAATCACAAGGAAGTCTAAAGCAAATTCCTCTACATGAACACTGGTGTTATGGAGGTCCTACAACTACTAAGTAAGTTAAATGTTTAGAATAAATAATAGCGATTAAAATAAGGATGATCTTTATGGGCTTGGATGAGAGAGGGAAATGTTATTAAAGAAAACATTAACGGAAATGCAAGCAATAAACTCACGCTACTTGTAACTAATGTTATCTTCTTTTGCTCTGTAGAATTCATGACAAAAAGAAAAGAAAGGAATACAAAATTCTGTAGATCTACAGTGTAACCTCTGTGGAGGTTATTCCAGTATAATTTTTTCTACATAGATCCTCAGACTTAAACTTCGCATTGCCACAGTACAATCAAGACATTTAATGTGAAATAATTTATATTGGCACCCAACCCTTATTAATTAATTACTTGATTTGTTTCTTAGCTGAGTAGGTAAGCCAGTCCTGGGACTCTTTTCAGTCAAGCCTGGGTCAAAGTGACAAGACATACATGGATTAAGTAGTAAACACATTCAACAACATACTGAAAACCATAGTGACTGAAACCATGAGGCAGTTAACTGGTAACACATAAGGGACATATTCAATAATAAATACAATTAGCAACGCACTGAACAAATTTAACTGTCAGGGATTTCAATTTGCAAAGGAAGGTTAAACATTTTAACAAAAAAAATAACTAAATAAATGTTAAATAGTCATGATATGTTACTAAAACAATAATTTTAAGTATTACAAATACTTAATAATATAAAAACAATTGCACTGATTTTCCCTGTATAAGTGGTAACTGTAAAGGCCATAGATAATGAAACACCAAACAGACATACCTCTATATTATGTCCTACTTTCATGCGCATATACACACACTCACACACACACACACACACACACACACACACACACACACACACACACACACACACACACACACACACACACACACGCACCTACTTTTTCAGACAGTAACACGCACACTTTATCTTTCATATGAACGGCAAGTTTAAATTACATACGTGCACACTTTCTCTCTCATACAGAGAAATGAATCACCAGTTAATTAACACACATACTTGTACACTCATACACTGATACACTCACTCACACTTACTTCAGCATGGCTAGTTTAAATTCCGCCATAAGTGCGGACTGAGTTTACATCCATGTCAGTGTGCATGCATGTGAATCACACATTGTCCTCCTTAAAGGAGAAGATGCCCTGGGTCTATATTATATGAACAAAAGTTCATATGAGCGAACGCTCAATAAGCGAAAGTCCCGGGCATCAAAAACAATATTGGGAGGGCTGCACCCCCACCCCCCGCTAAATATATATTCCAACTCCGAGATCTCACTACAGTGAGGAAAGGGCAAAAACTCCAATCTTCACTGTACTGTGAACCCACAACATGCACCTCTATGTCCGTGAGTTTCGCTTATTAGAGCGTTGGCTTATAGGAACATTCGTTCATATAATATAGACCCGACACCACCATCATGGAGTGCTATGTTTTGTTTTTTTTTATTTTATTGTTGAAGCCTCTTAAAATTGGAAGGGTGCTCACCCCCCCCCCACTCTTTACCCTAAGGTTCTGGCACCCTTGTCTGCAGCATGAGCATAAAAAACTGGAAAAAAAAACCATTGGGATTTAAAGGTGCTAATCAGGAATTCATGCCACCCTATTATTTTGAGCCCATAACCAGGAAATACTAAGAAATTTGGTACAGTTGAGAGGTATGGCTGACTGTTAGTTTGGCTTGTAAAACAATTATTCAATATGTCTAATTTCTGGCATGCTGTGGGTTCCAATCCACATAGAGGGAACCTATATCTGTACCTGTTAACTTGGTCAACTTCACCTGCAGCATTTTTTGGAAGAACCATATTGTAATACTTTTCATTAACGTTTATGTTGTACATGGTAATGACTCACTGATATAGTCTTCAAATTTCTATGAATATGGCCGTAACCTGTAATGCTCTGATAATATCAGCTTTCTAAAAATAGAGTTTGTAGAGCAGTAACTGTTTGATCAACAACAACATGTGCTGTCTGGTAGCTCAGACTGTAAAAAAAATAAGTCATTCCCCCAGATTCTGCATGCCTTGCATGACGTGCAGGATTAGTGCAGGAGCTCTAGCAGGCAATATGTCTGCTGTGCGAACCAGGAACAGCCTACAGTGGCGTGTACGAGCGCTTCTGCACTAGTCCTGCACGGACTAAGCCCCTGTATGCAAATCACCCCATTTGCTTGAGAAATCCATGCAAATAAGGTGAATTTGTGATCCAGGAAGCTTCAAACCAGCCGTGCAGGACTAGTGCAATCTGCAGAAATGTACTTGGTTAGTAACCGAGTACATTTCTACAAAATCCAAAATGTAGCTGTGACAGCTCCAAATAAATGTTGCGTATCAGTCAGGAAGCATGCCAATGGCCAAGTATAAGGCCACTGGCATTGCAAACAGCCTAAAAAATTTAAAAAATCAACTTTTTTTTTTTAGCCGATCTCGGCTGTTTAAGCGTAGGGCAGCGGCAAGCAAACAGAATCGGGTGAAAATAATAAAATAAACCTAAAATAAGCATTCTAACTAAAAATCACTATTCTGCCATGAAAGTCAATGGCAGGCAGAAGACAGCATGGCTAGTGAGTAGTGATTGCTAAGGGGAGAGGCTCAGTGTGAGACATATAACTATGCATTAGCAGGCAATCCTATACAAATGAGGGGAAAGATAGTGAATCCCAGTTTTCCCCAGCATGCTAGTCATGTCCCAACAGTGTAAGAGAAGGAATAGCTTGGTGCAAGCCTAAGAGTTAGCTGACATCATGGGGGGGGGGGTTGACAGGCATACTGTAAGCGGATTGGAGCCCTGTTGCTCTGGTTTGCTCCTAGCTTAGCACAGCTAAGCAAGGGGGTGTGTCTGAATCTGCCTAGCACTCTTTACACTGCCTAAGCGGGTGTGCGTACCGCGTACTGGGTTTTAAAGGAAGAAAAAAAGTTAAATCAGGAAATAGCAGCACTGTGCACACTTGAGCACTCTGTTTGTGCAGCATGCCCCTGGGCTTAAACAGGAAGGCAATGGAAAGGGAAAACGGCAGTAGGAAGGTAATCAAGGAGAACTAGCATAGCTGGCAGGTGAAATGTATCAGAATCAGCCAATTACACAGGCAGCAGACCAGCCCAGCCCAGGACACTACTATAAACTATGCAAACACCTTCCCCTCTGGTTTTTCCCACACTCTACACCACTGGTGTATGCAAGCGGGGAACTTTTAACAAACAAAACTACAAAATGAGAGGGGCTGCAGCAGGCAACATAGAATAACATGTGCAAGAGGCTGAGGGTGATGAGAATGCGAATGCTGATGATCAACCCACAGTGAGGAGACGGAGAAGAGTGTACAGACCTAGGGTAACCTACCAGGGGCTACATGAGCTGGAACTAGTGGCGTGCTATAGGACCTCCTACAGCAAATTGTTCAGCTATGCTGGCCATGCCTGACACAGCAAACTGTCTGAGGGGAATCCATCCCAGTGGATACCAAGGTGTGTGTAGGCCTGGGATTACTAGACACAGGTACCTCCTAAAGCTCAACTGGGGATATCATGGGGATCTCACAGGCATCAGCATCCAGGGTATTCTACAAGTTCCTGGATGCCATGTCAGGACATGCCAGTGAGCACATATACTTCCTCGACACCCGTGAGGTGTTGGCCAGCAATATGCATCTCTTCCACCAAAGAGCAAAATACCCTGAGGTAGTGGGTGCTATAGACTGCACACACATATGCATCAAAGCACCACCCGCTGATCAGGGTAGGGCCTACATCAACCGCAGGGACTTCCCCACCATCAATTACCAGGTTGTGTGCGATGCCCAGGGCATTATAATGAATGTGTGTGCTGGCTGCCCTGGAAGCTATCGCAATTTCCACATTTGGCATCTGACGCAGCTGTACCAGAGATTTGCCAATGGGGACATCCCCTATGGTCACCTAGTGGGGGATGCCGGTTACACACTGGAGTCGTGGCTGATGACACCCATCAGAAATGCACACACACCTGAACAAGAACGCCATAATGAGGCACACGCAGAGACAAGACTTATAACAGAGCATGTGATTGGGATGCTCAAGTCATGGTTCTGGTGTCTGGACACATCCGGTGGAGCCTTGCAGTACTCACCAGCTACATGTACCAAATTGTTATGGTATGTGCCATGCTGCACAATATGATCCTGCAGAAACAGTTGCAGCAGGAACAGCATGGAGCAGGGCCACACAACCCCCCCCACGGATTCCAAGGCCTGCTCTGGCACAGAGTGACTCAGAGGAGGAACAACCTGAGCCTGCCCCAGTAGGCAGATGGAGGTGTGCCCAGTATGGCAAAGAGACAACACATAGCACATACACTGATAGGGACCCAGGGAATGACACCTCTCTCTGACTCGCACATACAGTAAAAGGGATGCCAAACATGACACTACCTGTGCTCAACCATGTATAGGAAGTGTACTGTGTGCATCTGACATGGGCAGCCCTCCAGCACCATCCTCAATCCTGGCACACCCACAAGCTAAGTCAATCAACCTACCAATTGCCAAATGGAGTAGAATGTGTCATTATTTATATCTATGGTATGGATGTGAGCATGCAAGGGAATTGGGTGGCTGAATGTTATGGCAGCAGATAGCAGACACATAGTGGCACCATGACATTTGTAACACATACTGGAGTCACCATAGTAGCCAGTACTACACAGGGTGACAAAACCCACTGCAGGAAATGTGCTAGGTGACATTTATGTCCATATGACTCACACATGCCAGTCAGGGAGGTTCACATACTCAACAACAGTCTCAGCCAGCAGGACAGGTGTAGACAAACCCAAACAGAGCCTGTGTTATGGCCTCTGAATGATGCCTATGGGTAACCTCCTCCAGGCCTACACAGACAAACTACAGCAGGTCAGGCAGTGGGATGTTAGTTCTGAAGGGTAGGAAGTCAGATACTAATATGTAGGGCAACCAAAGCTAAGACCTGTAGTACACTGATATGCCTCTAGTCAGTATGATATGTTAGAATACAGAATGCAATGGAGTACCTGACATGCCAGTACAGTCACAGTAAATATGTGCATGTGCCAGGTGTACCCCCCATCCTATGTAGATATGCAGAAACAGTAAGGTGTGCACCCCAATCATGTGTAGAAATGTAGAAACAGTCAGGTGTGCCCCCCCCACAATCTTGTGACAAATGAAGTAACAGTCAGGTGTGCCCCCCCCCAATCATGTGTAGAAATGTAAAAACAGTCAGGTGTCCCCCCACAACCCTATGTAGAAATGTAGTAACATTCAGGTGTGTTCCCCCACTCCCATGTAGACATGTAGAAACAGCCAGGTGTGTCTCCCCCGCAATCCTGTGTAGAAATGTAGTAACAGTCAGGTGTGCCCCCCCGGTCCTGTGTAGACATGTAAAAACAGTCAGGTGTGTTCCTCCACAATCCTATGTAGAAATGTAGTAGCAGTTAGGAGTGACCCCCCCCATGCCTATATTGACATGTGGAAACAGACAGGTCTGCCCCTTCCCCCAATCCAGTGTAGAAATGTAGTGACACTCAGGTGTGCCTCCCCCCAATCCTGTGTAGAAATGTAGTAACACATATGAGAAGGTATAATATGAGTGGAGCACAGATGGCCAGAGGTGGCCAAGGTAGCAGGAAAGGTTGTAGCATTTGCACAATATGCAGGTCTGTGTGTGTTAGGATGGTGTGTGTTTCATAATGTGTGAGATAGGTCAGTATGTATGCAAGTTGAGGTAAGACCTTGTGGCCATTGCCCACTACTGCTGATAACAGAGACAATTCGTCATGACTTCACTGCCAAAGACAATCCCCACCAGTATAAGACATGCTAGCAGTAAGCCATTGTAAATGTATGGTGGTAATATGTGTCACCATCTGAAAGATTGTCATGGCATGGCTGTTGGGCTAGATATACAAACAGTACACAGGGGAAAGTATCCCAGACATACAATATGTATTGTGTCACTGTGAAATGGTGACACCCTTGTATTTGTACATATAGGTATGCATCACAGTAACAGGACCTGTACTAGGGGATACTGGTGATGTCTGGCTGCACACCTGCAGATCACAAAGGAGGTAGGACTGATGTATTGGGAATCAGCTGACCTACCTGCACATGCCAGCATAACTGTAATGCCCCATGCATATCTGTGTGCCAGATGGAAGTAGTGTCCATAGCACACATGCACCCAGCCACACAAACATCACCTGCAGGCACCTCTCTGGCAATATATCTGCTGTGGGGAATGGGTACAGTACAACCCCACCTGTATATGGCAATAGCAGAAGACTGCAGCATGCAGTACATGTGTCCCATGCAGGTGTGTCCCTAGCTGTAGATAGCACCCTGCCAGCATCCACACCACCTGATAAAGACTGATAGAAGGTATTGTCATGAACAACTATCACATCTACCCTGCCACCCCAGAGGAATATACTGCATGGTGGTCTGGGACTGTAGGACTGACAGAATACAACAGCCTGCCACATCTGACCTGCATCACCACCTAATGCCCCACAGGTACCTGCCAAAGGCCCGTGTCTCACACGTACTGCCAATGCATGTTATGTCATGGACACCCACATAACATCACACACACACACCATTTAAGCCATATGCAAGGTCATGTCGACAAACCACAGTAACATGTCCACCATGTCCCACTGCATGAACTGTGGACCAATGCTAACACACACCTGTGATGTGGTGATACCCTTAGAGAAAATATCAGAGAATGTATGCATAATGTATGGAAGAGGTTAGAATAACAGAAGGGAGGTGTGAGAGCATGGGCAGCATGGAATGTGCAGGGTCCGACACCAAGCTGTGTGCACACTATCCCTGGCTGCAGACACATAAATGGGTGGCTACACACCTGCCCATGCACAATAGGGTAAATGTTCTGAGCCATGGCCCCTGCCTCTGGCTAACATGTGCATATCTGTACAGCTGTGAGGCATTGCCACAGCAAGATAAGGCCATACTGCCATGTTGATGGGCGGACAAGTATGGGATCCTCTGCCAGCACTGTACCAAGGTGCTGAACTGGATACACAAACCCAGCACCAAGTGTCTGCAGCTCCCCCTCCAGAATGGCATAACTTACCATGAATACATAGGTGTCTGCCCACAATAACGGACACAGCTGCAGTCACCCTTGTCCCCCAAGTCATCACTGTGAGCAAGAATGTCCAGCTGACAGTACATGAGGACAGAAAACATCATTGTGTATAACAGTACACATGTCTGAATATCTCTGCTAACAGCAGTACCATGCAGCTGAAGCAGCACAGACACAATCACCTACAGTACACATTATCCCCTGCACAGTTTGTCCCCATATTGTCAAATGATTGCTGGATACCCTGCAGAAATAGTATGCTACCTGTAGGTGCACAAGACAAAGGTCTGCACTGCAGTACAAACTACCTGGAATTGATCCACACATTCAGTACAAAAGGACATACTGGGCATGCTCACACACTTAGAGAAATGAAGGCCATGTCTACAAACAACAGTGGACCAGATATATCTGGCACTTGCAGATGTTAGTGCAGACACTCCTCAATATGCAGCACTCATGCTTTGCACACACACTGGATAGGAATGCAGGCATATATCCAAGGACAACACACTATAATAAGCCAAAAGGAGATGTACACAGATGTGTGGAAGAGAATCACTGTCACAAGGGGCCATCCATTATGAGGTCTGTTCCACCCAGCACACAGCCAAATGGCTACAACCACATGAGGTTTGGATGTCACTCACTGTAGACCTTAGCCACTGGTATATGTCAGCATGATGGACTGTGTGGTGCAAGTGCTAGCTGTGCAACATGACTGTACAAGGAATTAGTCATCTAGCAGCTTTATACATGTACCTGTGGAATATAACCCTGCATGTGCCCACATGTGGTGTGTCAACCTCTAGATGAATGAGTTATGGCCCATGCACACACACTGCCCTCTCCATAGTTGTACTATGACAAGCCTGCTGAGGTCATCCATTTTGAAATACGCCCTTGTGAAAGCTGTAGCCCAGTAATCTCCATGGTACTTCCTATAACTGCGTACTGCTGTAGTGTGATAAACTAGTTAGGTAGGAGTTTTAATCCCAGACATGGCAAGTGTGTGTGTTTCTGTCTGTCTAGAGAGCAATGTTTTTAGGCTAGTCACACTCACTACAATTCAAATGCCCTACTTTGTCAAGGCTGCTGATGTCATACACTGTGAAAAACACCTTTTGTTAAGCTGTAGCCCAGTAATCTCTGTGGTGTGTCCTATACCTGTGTACTGATGCAGTGTAATAAACTAGTGAGGTAGGAGTTCTAATCCCAGACATGGCAACTGTGTGTGTGTGTGTGTGTGTGTGTGTGTGTGTGTGTGTGTGTGTGTGTGTGTGTGTGTGTGTGTGTGTGTGTGTGTGTGTGTGTGTGTCACCATTTGTGTAGAGAGCAATGCTTTTAGGCTAGTCACACTCACTACAGTTCAAATGCCCTACTTTGTCAAGGCTGCTGATGTCATAAACTGTGAAATACACCTTTTGGAAAGCTGCAGGTCAGTAATCCCCATGGTGTGTCCTATAACAGCTTCATGCTGTAGTGTGATATAGAACTCTGGTAGAGGTTCTATTCCCAAACATGTCAGTTGTGAATGTTTTGTGTGTGTTTTAATGTCTGTGTAGGGAGCAATGCATTTTACCCTAGCCACACTCACTACAATTCAAATGCCCTACTTTGGCAATCCTGCTGATGTCATTCATTGTGAAATACAGCTTTGGGGAAGGAGTACTCCCGTATTCCCCGTGGTGCATCCTATAACAACTTCATGTTGTAGTGTGATATAGAACTCTGTTGGGGGTTCTATTCCCACACATGTTGGTTGTGGATGTTTTGAGTGTGTTTCAATGTCTGTGTAGGGAGCAATGCATTTTAGCCTAGACACACACTACAATTTGAATGCCCTACTTTGGCAATCCTGCTGATGTCATCCAATGTGAAATATACCTTTGGGAAGGAGTACTCCAATAATCTCCGTGGTGCGTCCTATAAATGCGTAGTGCTATAGTATAAAAAACTAGTTAGGTAGGAGTTCTAATCCCAGACATGACAGGTGTGTGTGTGTGCATGTATGTGTTTGTAACTCATATCCTGTGTGGAGGTGGCTGTGAGTGTGTAATGTGGAGCTGGTTTTGCAAATTTCTTATATGGTGGCCTTAGTATGTATCACAATGTCCACCATACAGGAATAACAGATGTGAAATAACCGAGATGCTGGGGTGCAAATCCATATCCATCCATGTGACATCAAGCCAGCCAGAGTTAGCAACCATAGTATTACCCAGTGAACACTCTCAACCCATGTCTCATACACACACACACACACTTGCCTAGACAACAGCTGCTATGTTGGTAGTACCCTGCATATTGCCTACTGATAGTAACTATGGCGTGATTGCAGTGGGCTACAGAGGGCATGGCACCCTGTCCATCTGTCCAATAGACACGTACATGCCGACAGTGCACCATCCCTATTTTCCCCACTGGACACCTGCAACACCTGGGGTGCCATCAAATGTGACCCACAAAGGAATACCATGCCTGAAAACATGCCCTGTATGGACAGATGCCACTGACACCAGGGAATGCCGGTATCATGCTATCAATGTAGGTGCAGGGTAAACCTGCTGTCCATTACCAGTTCCTGCAACATGAGGCCAGGACTGGCACATCTGATGATAATCTGTGTACACAACATTGGCCAGATACCCCCAGGTACAGTTCCACATGTCACTGTACATGCATGTGGGAGGTGTGTAAATCCCAGACACAGTCCATGTCATGGACTAAGGAACACATACATGACAAGCAATGCAAAGCATTGGCCACACACAATAGTCACCCAGGTGACTGGATGGTGACTACAATATGCACCTGTGTGGACAAATCCAGAAACTACACCCTGAGCCACAATGCAGACCATTGTCATGTGGGCTGATGCCAAGGTATACCCATCACCTAGCCTTGTATAGCTGTCTGGCACAGTCGACCACTACACACCAATGAAGCAATGCACCCATGCATGTCAGTAATGGCACTGTGTGTGTGTGTGTGTGTGTGTGTGTGTGTGTGTGTGTGTGTGTGTGTGTTGTATGATCACATTCACACTTACTACAACCCCCATTGGCATACTGAAGCATGCTGTCCAATGTCAGACACCTCCACATACCCGTTGCCCATATAACCTTTGTAAGACCCCTGTGGTGCATGTGATACCTGCACAGTAATGTGTTGTGGCAATCTCACAAGTGATGAATTGTATTCCTGACCCTGCCATGTGTGTCAATGTGTGTGCGTCCCTGTGAGAGTGTGGCTGTGTTGATACTGGCACCTGTTCATGCAGTCAGGCACGTGAACTTCACCTACCATATAGCTACCATATCCCTGTTCCAGATGCCACTCACCATCACATGTATTTTTTGAGGGCTCTTCAACATGCAACCTATGTGGTGCATCTGATAACTGCATAGAAATGTGATAGCACTACATAGTCATCAGGGTTTGATACCCTGTGCTGGTAGGTGTGTGACACAATTAAGTTTTACTCTCCCAGCCCTCCCTGACTTTACTTTGCCTCTGTCTGCCTCTCTCACTCATTCTCTGGTGGATGTGGAGACCTACACCTGCTTTGCTTAGGCAGCAGTATGTGTATTGTAAGTGATGCTCATGATCAGCTGATGGCCTCTGCATGAATTGCAGCCCTCCTCTAGCTGATTGCATATGGAACAGCTGTGGTAACATTCCCACAGCTAATTACATGGAAATACACTCCAATATCTAGGAACATCATGTTGGGCCTTTTCATGCCCTGTGAGCAGGAACTAGATCTGTTGTTTGGAAGACAGCATCACAGGTGGATTGGGGATTTGCAACTAACAACATATACTGTGGAAACAGGCGAACACACAGGAGGGGGAGGTGCCTGACTTGACTACAGACTGTAAGTGCTGCTATACTGCAATTGGAGTAATGTTGGTTTAACAAGGTGTGTGTGGATATGGCTGTCCTACATGTTTTAATACCTGTCATGTCATTGCTATGTTTATGAGGAAACCCCAATCAGTAGGGTCATCTGAAGACTGGGCAGTGTGTGGTGCCTTTTGTTTGTTGTGTTACCCAGGCTTGATAGTTGTTGCTGAAGCACCTACCAAGAGGAGAAAACACTGAGAGAAGAAAGGAGCCACTTTTGAGATTTTAAGTATTTTCTTCTGATTTATTTCTTAGAAAAACTGCATTGCCGCCTACTTTTTCACATTTTCTTGCTTGCAAAAGTTGATATCTGTGTTAGAAACAGTATTTAGAACATACCTAGAGCCTGTTTATTGCATTTTTTGTGTTGCACTTAATTTAAAATAGTTTTTTCTTAAAATTGCATTTTACCTGCCTCTGACCTAGCACACATGTGTTGGGGTCATTTATTGCACTGTTCTGACTGGTTTGCTACTTGTGTGTCTCTGCTATCCTTAAATAGAAACAAAAAAACAAAAAAATCTTGCTATTTTCCCACTTTCTATAATTTAAAAAAATAGTTCAGTTACAGAGTTGCTGTTGTGAACTATTTGTAAGTTTCTTGGAGGCCAGTGCTTACTTGGGCTAAAGGGAAGTCTCTGTGTTCACCAGTGGCAGTTGTTAACACTGAGCAGCCTGTCTGTCCCTGTAGGAGTGGTTACTGCCTAGAAACTGTAGTTTTATTGGCCATTTTGGGTCAATTCCAAACTCCTTGATCTCTCTCTCTTAAAACCCTGCAGCCGCATGGTTTTGGCATCTTTCCAGGCTTGATAGTTGTTGCTGAAGCACCTACCAAGCGGAGAATATGCTGAGAGAAGAAAGGAGCCACGTTTGAGATTTTAAGTATTTTCTTCTGATTTATTTCTTAGAAAAACTGCATTGCCGCATACTTTTCAGCATTTTCTTGCTTGCAAACGATGACACCTGTGCTAGAAACAGTATTTAGAACATACCTAGAGCCTGTTTATTGCATTTTTTTGTGTTGCACTTAATTTACAATTGTTTTTTCTTAAAATTGTTTTTTACCTGCCTCTGACCTAGCACACAAGTGTTGGGGTCATTTATTGCACTGTTCTGACTAGTTTGCTACTTGTGTGTTTCTGCTATCCTTAAACAAAAACAAAAAAACTTGCTATTTTCCCACTTTCTATAATTTAAAAAAAAAGTTCAGTTACAGAGTTGCTGTTCTGAACTGTTTGTAAGTTTCATGGAGGCCAGTGCTTGCTTGGGCTAAAGGGAAGTTTCTGTGTTCACCAGTGGCAGTGGTTAACACTGAGCAGCCTGCCTGTCCCTGTAGGAGTGGTTACTGCCTAGAAACTGTAGTTTTATTGGCCATTTTCGGTCAGTTCCAAACTCCTTGATCTCTCTTCTCTAAACCCTGCAGCTGCGTGGTTTTGGCATCTTTCCAGGCTTGATAGTTGTTGCTGAAGCACTTACCAAGAGGAGAAAGTGCTGAGAGAAGAAAGGAGCCACTTTTGAGATTTTAAGTATTTTCTTCTGATTTTTTTCTTAGAAAAACTGCATTGCTGCCTACTTTTCATCATTTTCTTGCTTGCAAAAGTTGATATCTGCGTTAGAAACAGTATTTGGAACATACCTGTTTATTGCATTTTTTGTGTTGCACTTAATTTAAAATAGTTTTTTCTTAAAATTGCATTTTACCTGCCTCTGACCTAGCACACACGTGTTGGGGTCATTTATTGCACTGTTCTGACTAGTTTGCTACTTGTGTGTCTCTGCTATCCTTAAATAAAAACAAAAAAACAAAAAAATCTTGCTATTTTCCCACTTTCTATAATTTAAAAAAGTTCCTTGGAGGCCAGTGCTTGCTTGGGCTAAAGGGAAGTCTCTGTGTTCACCAGTGGCAGTAGTTAACACTGAGCAGCCTGCCTGTCCCTGTAGGAGTGGTTACTGCCTAGAAACTGTAGTTTTATTGGCCATTTTGGGTCAATTCCAAACTCCTTGATCTCGCTCGCTTAAAACCCTGCAGCCTTGTGGTTTTTGCATCTTTCCAGGCTTGATAGTTGCTGCTGAAGCACCTACCAAGAGGAGAAAATGCTGAGAGAAGAAAGGAGCAACTTTTGAAATTTTAAGTATTTTCTTCTGATTTATTTCTTAGAAAAACTGCATTGCCGCCTACTTTTTGGCATTTTCTTGCTTGCAAAAGTTGATATCTGTGTTAGAAACAGTATTTAGAACATACCTAGAGCCTGTTTATTGCATTTTTTGTGTTGCACTTAATTTAAAATAGTTTTTTCTTAAAATTGAATTTTACCTGCCTCTGACCTAGCACACATGTATTGGGGTCATTTATTGCACTGTTCTGACTAGTTTGCTATTTGTGTGTCTCTGCTTTCCTTAAATAGAAACAAAAAAACAAAAAAAACTTGCTATTTTCCCACTTTCTATAATTTAAAAAAAAAGTTCAGTTACAGAGTTGCTGTTCTGAACTGTTTGTAAGTTTCATGGAGGCCAGTGTTTGCTTGGGCTAAAGGGAAGTTTCTGTGTTCACCAGTGGCAGTGGTTAACACTGAGCAGCCTGCCTGTCCCTGTAGGAGTGGTTACTGCCTAGAAACTGTAGTTTTATTGGCCATTTTCGGTCAGTTCCAAACTCCTTGATCTCTCTTCTCTAAACCCTGCAGCTGCGTGGTTTTGGCATCTTTCCAGGCTTGATAGTTGTTGCTGAAGCACCTACCAAGAGGAGAAAGTGCTGAGAGAAGAAGGGAGCCACTTTTGAGATTTTAAGTATTTTCTTCTGATTTTTTTCTTAGAAAAACTGCATTGCTGCCTACTTTTCGTCATTTTCTTGCTTGCAAAAGTTGATATCTGTGTTAGAAACAGTATTTGGAACATACCTGTTTATTGCATTTTTTGTGTTGCACTTAATTTAAAATAGTTTTTTCTTAAAATTGCATTTTACCTGCCTCTGACCTAGCACACACGTGTTGGGGTCATTTATTGCACTGTTCTGACTAGTTTGCTACTTGTGTGTCTCTGCTATCCTTAAATAAAAACAAAAAAACAAAAAAATCTTGCTATTTTCCCACTTTCTATAATTTAAAAAAGTTCCTTGGAGGCCAGTGCTTGCTTGGGCTAAAGGGAATTCTCTGTGTTCACCAGTGGCAGTAGTTAACACTGAGCAGCCTGCCTGTCCCTGTAGGAGTGGTTACTGCCTAGAAACTGTAGTTTTATTGGCCATTTTGGGCCAATTCCAAACTCGTTGATCTCGCTCGCTTAAAACCCTGCAGCCGCATGGTTTTGGCATCTTTCCAGGCTTGATAGTTGTTGCTGAAGCACCTACCAAGCGGAGAAAGTGCTGAGAGAAGAAAGGAGCCACTATTGAGATTTTATGTATTTTCTTCTGATTTATTTCTTAGAAAAACTGCATTGCCGCATATTTTTCGGCATTTTCTTGCTTGCAAAAGTTGACACCTGTGCTAGAAACAGTATTTAGAACATACCTAGAGCCTGTTTATTGCATTTTTTTGTGTTGCACTTAATTTAAAATTGTTTTTTCTTAAAATTGTTTTTTACCTGCCTCTGACCTAGCACACAAGTGTTGGGGTCATTTATTGCACTGTTCTGACTAGTTTGCTACTTGTGTGTCTCTGCTATCCTTAAAAAAAAAAAAACTTGCTATTTTCCCACTTTCTATAATTTAAAAAAAAGTTCAGTTACAGAGTTGCTGTTCTGAACTGTTTGTAAGTTTCATGGAGGCCAGTGCTTGCTTGGGCTAAAGGGAAGTTTCTGTGTTCACCAGTGGCAGTGGTTAACACTGAGCAGCCTGCCTGTCCCTGTAGGAGTGGTTACTGCCTAGAAACTGTAGTTTTATTGGCCATTTTCGGTCAGTTCCAAACTCCTTGATCTCTCTTCTCTTAACCCTGCAGCTGCGTGGTTTTGGCATCTTTCCAGGCTTGATAGTTGTTGCTGAAGCACCTACCAAGAGGAGAAAGTGCTGAGAGAAGAAAGTAGCCACTTTTGAGATTTTAAGTATTTTCTTCTGATTTGTTTCTTAGAAAAACTGCATTGCTGCCTACTTTTCGTCATTTTCTTGCTTGCAAAAGTTGATATCTGTGTTAGAAACAGTATTTGGAACATACCTAGAGCCTGTTTATTGTATTTTTTGTGTTGCACTTAATTTAAAATAGTTTTTTCTTAAAATTGCATTTTACCTGCCTCTGACCTAGCACACACGTGTTGGGGTTATTTATTGCACTGTTCTGACTAGTTTGCTACTTGTGTCTCTCTGCTATCCTTAAACAAAAACAAAAAAACAAAAAAATCTTGCTATTTTCCCACTTTCTATAATTTAAAAACGTTCCTTGGAGGCCAGTGCTTGCTTGGGCTAAAGGGAAGTCTCTGTGTTCACCAGTGGCAGTAGTTAACACTGAGCAGCCTGCCTGTCCCTGTAGGAGTGGTTACTGCCTAGAAACTGTAGTTTTATTGGCCATTTTGGGTCAATTCCAAACTCCTTGATCTCTCTCTCTTAAAACCCTGCAGCCTTGTAGTTTTTGCATCTTTCCAGGCTTGATAGTTGTTGCCGAAGCACCTACCAGGAGGAGAAAATGCTGAAAGATGAAAGGAGCAACTTTTGAAATTTTAAGTATTTTCTTCTGATTTATTTCTCAGAAAGACTGCATTGCCGCCTACTTTTTGGTGTTTTCTTGCTTGCAAAAGTTGATATGTGTGTTAGAAACAATATTTAGAACATACCTAGAGCCTGTTTATTGCATTTTATGTGTTGCACTTAATTTAAAATAGTTTTTTCTTAAAATTGTTTTTTACCTGCCTCTGACCTAGGACACACGTGTTGGGGTCATTTATTGCACTGTTCTGACTAGTTTTCTACTTGTGTGTCTCTGCTATCCTTAAACAAAAGCAAAAAAACTTGCTATTTTCCCACTTTCTATAATTAAAAAAAAGTTCAGTTACAGAGTTGCTGTTCTGAACTGTTTGTAAGTTTCATGGAGGCCAGTGCTTGCTTGGGCTAAAGGGAAGTTTCTGTGTTCACCAGTGGCAGTGGTTAACACTGAGCAGCCTGTCTGTCCCTGTAGGAGTGGTTACTGCCTAGAAACTGTAGTTTTATTGGCCATTTTGGGTCAATTCCAAACTCCTTGATCTCTCTTTCTCTAAACCCTGCAGCCGCATGGTTTTGGCATCTTTCCAGGCTTGATAGTTGTTGCTGAAGCACCTACCAAGAGGAGAAAATGCTGAGAGAAGAAAGAAGCCACTTTTGAGATTTTAAGAATTTTCTTCTGATTTATTTCTTAGAAAAACTGCATTGCTGCCTACTTTTCGTCATTTTCTTGCTTGCAAAAGTTGATATCTGTGTTAGAAACAGTATTTGGAACATACCTAGAGCCTGTTTATTGTATTTTTTGTGTTGCACTTAATTTAAAATAGTTTTTTCTTAAAATTGCATTTTACCTGCCTCTGACCTAGCACACACGTGTTGGGGTTATTTATTGCACTGTTCTGACTAGTTTGCTACTTGTGTCTCTCTGCTATCCTTAAACAAAAACAAAAAAACAAAAAAATCTTGCTATTTTCCCACTTTCTATAATTTAAAAACGTTCCTTGGAGGCCAGTGCTTGCTTGGGCTAAAGGGAAGTCTCTCTGTTCACCAGTGGCAGTAGTTAACACTGAGCAGCCTGCCTGTCCCTGTAGGAGTGGTTACTGCCTAGAGACTGTAGTTTTATTGGCCATTTTGGGTCAATTCCAAACTCCTTGATCTCTCTCTCTTAAAACCCTGCAGCCTTGTAGTTTTTGCATCTTTCCAGGCTTGATAGTTGTTGCTGAAGCACCTACCAAGAGGAGAAAATGCTGAAAGATGAAAGGAGCAACTTTTGAAATTTTAAGTATTTTCTTCTGATTTATTTCTCAGAAAGACTGCATTGCCGCCTACTTTTTGGTGTTTTCTTGCTTGCAAAAGTTGATATGTGTGTTAGAATCAATATTTAGAACATACCTAGAGCCTGTTTATTGCATTTTATGTGTTGCACTTAATTTAAAATAGTTTTTTCTTAAAATTGTTTTTTACCTGCCTCTGACCTAGGACACACGTGTTGGGGTCATTTATTGCACTGTTCTGACTAGTTTTCTACTTGTGTGTCTCTGCTATCCTTAAACAAAAGCAAAAAAAAACTTGCTATTTTCCCTGTTTCTATAATTAAAAAAAAGTTCAGTTACAGAGTTGCTGTTCTGAACTGTTTGTAAGTTTCATGGAGGCCAGTGCTTGCTTGGGCTAAAGGGAAGTTTCTGTGTTCACCAGTGGCAGTGGTTAACACTGAGCAGCATGTCTGTCCCTGTAGGAGTGGTTACTGCCTAGAAACTGTAGTTTTATTGGCCATTTTGGGTCAATTCCAAACTCCTTGATCTCTCTTTCTCTAAACCCTGCAGCCGCATGGTTTTGGCATCTTTCCAGGCTTGATAGTTGTTGCTGAAGCACCTACCAAGAGGAGAAAATGCTGAGAGAAGAAAGAAGCCACTTTTGAGATTTTAAGAATTTTCTTCTGATTTATTTCTTAGAAAAACTGCATTGCCGCCTACTTTTCGGCAGTTTCTTGCTTGCAAAAGTTGATATCTGTGTTAGAAACAGTATTTGGAACATACCTAGAGCCTGTTTATTGCATTTTTTGTGTTGCACTTAATTTAAAATAGATTTTTCTTAAAATTGCAATTTACCTGCCTCTGACCTAGCACACATGTGTTGGGGTCATTTATTACACTGTTCTGACTAGTTTGCTACTTGTGTGTCTCTGCTATCCTTAAACAAAAACAAGAAAACAAAGAAATCTTGCTATTTTCCCACTATCTATAATTTAAAAAAGTTCCTTGGAGGCCAGTGCTTGCTTGGGCTAAAGGGAAGTCTCTGTGTTCACCAGTGGCAGTGGTTAACACTGAGCAGCCTGCCTGTCCCTGTAGGAGTGTTTACTGCCTAGAAACTGTAGTTTTATTGGACATTTTCGGTCAATTCCAAACTCCTTGATCTCTCTCTCTTAAAACCCTGCAGTCGTGTGGTTTTTGCATCTTTCCATGCTTGATAGTTGCTGAAGCACCTACCAAGAGGAGAAAATGCTGAGAGAAGAAAGGAACAACTTTTGAGATTTTAAGTATTTTCTTCTGATTTATTTCTTAGAAAAACTGCATTGCCGCCCACTTTTTGGCATTTTCTTGCTTGCAAAAGTTGATATCTGTGTTAGAAACAATATTTAGAACATACCTAGAGCCTGTTTATTGCATTTTTTGTGTGGCACTTAATTTAAAATCGTTTTTGCTTAAAATTGCATTTTACATGCCTCTGACCTAGCACACACGTGTTGGGGTCATTTATTGCACTTTTCTGACTAGTTTGCTACTTGTGTGTCTCTGCTATCCTTAAACAAAAAAAAAAAAAAAAAAAAAATTGCTATTTTCCCACTTTCTATAATTTAAAAAAAAAGTTCAGTCACAGACTTGCTGTTCTGAAATGTTTGTAAGTTTCTTGGAGGCCAGTGCTTGCTTGGGCTAAAGGGAAGTCTCTGTGTTCACCAGTGGCAGTGGTTAACACTGAGCAGCATGTCTCTCCCTGTAGGAGTGGTTATAGGTTCATAGGTTCATACGTTCATACTAAGCTATCTGCCCTAGGGCATTTATAAGCCTAGCCAGAGTGTGTTTGGCTTTCGCCACCCATTTTAAAATAATTTTGCTATGCCCTTTTTCGAGGTTAGTTATCTGCGCTTCTGTCTAACAGTGACAGAGAAGTGATACCCGGGGTAAACCTACGATCTACCATCCACTCATCAAGATTCCTCTTGAAGAGAGTCAATGAGGGACTCTGCCTAACCTGGACTGGGATTTTATTCCAGAGTGAAGGGAGCCTCTGGGTTATGAATCTGTCCCTCCAGCATGTCCTATTTATTTCAGTGCTGAGGTTCAAGTCTCTCGAGCGCATAGCTCGATGGGATTTGGATTTTCTGAAGTGCAGCACGTCTATTAATTCCGGTTGGACATGGCTTTATACGTCAGGCACAGATCGCCTCTGAGCAGGCGGTATGCTACTGAGTAGAGCTGGAGTTTCTTTAACCGGGCAGCATATGGCATCTGTTTGAGCCCTTTGATCCTCTTGGTGAGGTACTTTTGGGGTCTTTCCAGTTGCTGCAGGTGTCTGGTAAGGTACATCCCAAAAGGGGCATTGTACTCAATTATGGGCCTGATATGGGATAAGTAAAGAGGCACGGTGACCTCCCCTGATCTAGATGTGAATCCCTTCATGATGAGGTGGGCTATATAAAATGTTTTTCTAACCACTTTGGCCACGTGGTTGTAAAATGAGAGATTGCTATCAACTTGGGTCCCCAGGTCCCTAATTACTTCTTCTGTACTTAATGGATTACCACCTATGTGGTAATTTGTGGGCACTTTGTTTTTGCCAAAAGGGATGACTATACACCTTTTGGCGCTTAGCTTGAGGCCATGGCTCTGGCACCAGTTGTCTGTTTCTATGAGGCCCTTTTGAAGGATGCTTGTGTCAGCTGGAGTGTCAATTATGGCGACCAGTTTGCAGTCATCTGCAAACTTGGTCAGCCACAGTCCTTCCGTGTTGGCCTGTACCTCCGAGAAATATATACCGAACAAGAGAGGTCCCAGGACTGAGCCTTGTGGGGTGCCACTTGTAACTGGTTTGGAATCTGACATGGCTCCAGCGATTCTAACCATGTGGGTTCTGTCCTTGAGCCAGTTTGCAACCTATCTAGTGACATAGGGGTTTATATTTAAGCTGGTGAGCTTATCTATAATGCCCGAGTGGGGTATTGTATCGAAGGCTTTTGTGAGGTCCAGGTAGCCTGTGTGGACCACCTTCCCATCGTCAATGGCCTTAGTGACTGTTTCAAAGAAATAAACCAGGTTTAAGAGGCAGGACCTGCCCTTAACAAAGCCAAACTGGGTAGTATCCAGTGTCTGTAGGTCCCCAATATCTTTATTTATGAGGTCCATGATGATCCTTTCCATAGCTTTGCAGACCAAGCTAGTCAGGCTTATGGGGCGATAGTTTCCAGGATCCGTTGAGGCACCACCTTTGTGGAGAGGGACCACTGTTGCTGTACGCCACTCTTTGGGTTCAAATCCTGTAGTAAGGCTGAGATTGAACAGTAGTTTTATGTTTGGGTTTAGCTCTTCTTGCAGTTCATGTAGGACGCAGCCCGGGACACCGTCTGGTCCCATTGATGCTGTGTTTTTTGCTTTGGAGTGGGCAGCTCTTACCTGAGCATCTGAGATGTCAGGGGGGCAGCACTCTGCTGGGATAGATATTTGCCCTTTTGGTGGGGAGGGGGGGGGTTGTGCTGAACCTGTCAGCTAGGATATTGGCAATGTCTGTGGGTTCGGTGTATTTTTTGTCATTTTGGACTAATTCTGATCATATCTGGGAATTCCCACCCAGGTTCCTAACATAACTAAATAAAGCCTTGTGATTATCTTTAGTGTCCTGTGCAATTTTTCTCTCGAAGCTGGCCTTAGACGATTTTATGAGTGCCCGTAGTTTTTTGCTAATACTGATCAGAGATGCCTTCCCTTTTTTGGGATTTTGCTCTATCATGTATTAGCTTCCTCCTTCTATTGTATAGTTTGTTTATGGCTGGGATCCACCAGACAGGACGTCTGCCTTTGGAGGATTGGGACTTGGTTTTATTTGGGATTGCATGATCCATGAAGGTGTGAAGGTTACTTGCCTAGAAACTGTAGTTTTATTGACTATTTCGGGTCAATTCCAAACTCCTTGATCTCTCTCTCTTAAAACCCTGCAACTCTCTTTTTGCACGGTCTTGCGCACAGAGCAGCGTTGGGCCACACCGGTTAGCTGGGGTATACTATTCCTGGCTCCACAAAGTCTGCACTGCAAATTTTCCCTTAGAACTAGGCAAGCCTCAACTCAAGTACTTCAGCTCAACTACTCTTATTGCAGCACTTGCATAACCCAAATCAGCACTTGTCCTAATCTAGACAGCACTATTATTTTCCAAATCTCCTAGATAGCACTATTATAATACAGCATAAGACCCTCAATTGTCCGCAAGACAAGTGAAATTTACTTTTCCAAGCATGTCCAGAGGTCAGCTTCAGATGTACTCTCCATTTCATCTGGTGGAATTGGGCATCCTGATGCAATGTCACAACTGCCTTATGTATACAGACAACCATCTCCTCTTACCTCTAGACACAAACACTTGGGAGAGATGCAAATACACAGCCAGATTGGAGGCTAAGCGCTCTCAACCCATGACTGTAACAGACAATCAAGAGGAGAAGAGACACACTAGCATCACACCACCAGTCACACATGGATCTACAAAACAAGCACCGGCAAATCATACACATAAATACACAAAAACATATTCAGAGGCACTAGGTACCAATCTGAAAAAGAAACAGGGCCCTCCAAAGCAAACAAGCAAGCAACCTGCACCTCCAAACACAAGCCAGAAAACACATAATTCACCTCAGCAGTGTGCCTCATGACAGCTCCTAAGGCAAAACACCATACCCAACACGCTAGTAATAGGAGACTCTATAGTAAGGCACACAGATGTTCCACTCACCAGGCTGAACAAAGAGAAGGTTACTGTCAACTGCCTGTCGGGTGCTAGGATCCACCACATAACACAGGCACTTAGGTCACTCCAGAACAAGTACAAGTATGGCGCTGTCATTGTACATGTTGGTGTGAATGATCTAAGACGTACCTCCCTGGACAAAGTGAAAAGAGACATTGAGGAGCTCTCTGATCATGTAGCCCAAGCTGGTATGACCCTGACCTTGAGTAGCATACTACCTTCACCTAGAATGATACCACAATACAAAGACAAAATGATCAATTTCAACAATTGGCTAAGCTGCTGGTGTCATTCTAAGGGGATCCAGTGTCTGTCTGCCTGGGATGACATGATTGACAAGCCTCGCTGTTTCACCAGAGATGGTTTGTACCTGTCACCCCTCGGCTTTCGAATACTGGCCAAGGGTCTTGCCGTCCCCATAGTGCCTTTTTTAGGCAAGGCTCAACGGACAAACCAACCACCGTAACCAGCACAGGTAACCAAAAACTAAGGGTAATGCTATTCAATGCCAGAAGTCTCAACCTCAAAATGCACGCACTCGAGGCACTCCTCAGTATGGAGAAAATCGATGTCTGTGCAGTGACGGAAACCTGGTTCAAGGCTCCAGAGAGCACCCCAGCACTACCAGGTTACCATTCATATCATACCTTCTGGCCTCAGTTACCTGATCGCAGTACAAAGGGAGGAGGTGTATCCATATTCATCAAGGATACCCACATCTCCAGGTTAGTGGCACAGCATGATGCCCCAGAGATCTTCCATGCGCAACTATCAGCATACAAAACCACATTTCAAGTTGTAGCCTGTTTTAGATCGCCCTCCATGTCCCAAGATGCTCACTCAGCATTCCTTGAGGCATTGGAAAATATAAAGGTCCTACCCAACACCATAATTTTGGGTGATTTCAACTACCCTGGTATAGACTGGGTGAACTACCAAAGTTCTAACTCCTATGTCCAGTGGTTCATAGAATTTATAAATTCAAATGCCCTTGAACAACTGGTATGTTCTCCCACTAGAGGGGACAACATATTGGATTTAGTCATCACAAATATGGGCGCCCATTGTACCACACCCGTTATCACTCCCTCTCTGGTCAGATCTGACCATAAACTGATAACCCTGGACATCATCACCCCTCCACCTCCCCCAGTCAAAGAAATCATCGTAAAAAACCTTTCCAAAGCAAACTTCAAACTACTTGCATCAGAAGTGGAAAGCTTCACTATTCCCTTGCAGAAGGATAATGATATCCAGGATGCAGAATCCTACACCAAGGCACTTTATATACATCGTCAGGATTGCATGGACCGTGCTATCCCAAATAAAACCAAGACTCCTTCCTCAAGTAAGAAGAAACCACTCTGGTGGACCCTGGCCATAAGCAAACTATACAATAAAAGGAGGAGACTATTACAAAAAAGGCCAAATCTCAAGTAGAAAAATAATTCCTGATCAGCATTAGTAAGAAATTGAGGGCCCTCATCAAGTCAACTAAAGCCAATTTCGAAAAGAATGTTGCCAAGGATGCCAAGGATAACCATAAGGCCTTCTATGGTTACGTCAAAAACCTAAATGGCAATGCTCAGGTCTGTTCTGAGCTAGTACAAAATGGAACAAAATACACTGACCCCACTGACATTGCCAACATCTTGGCTGACAGGTTCAGTGCAGATTTCTCCCCCCCACCCCCTCACCACCTACAGGGCCTATTACTATTCCAGGGGATTGTGTTACTCCAATTATTACTGATGCATTGGTTAATAAGGCTCTATCTAAAGCTAAAAACACTGCCTCCATGGGACCAGATGGTGTCCCGGGCTGTGTCATACGCGAGCTCCAAAATGAATTTACCCTGCATCTGAATACCCTGTTCAGTCTCAGCCTCTCGACAGGATATGTGCCCATAGAGTGGCGCACAGCAACAGTGGTTTTGCTGCACAAGGGTGGGCCCACAACCGACCCTGGGAACTACCGACCAATAAGCCTGACCAGTCTGATCTGTAAGGCAATGGAGCGAATCATTATGGAACTCATAAATGGAGAGATTGGGAACCTCCAAACACTTGACCCCACACAGTTTGGCTTCGTCAAGGGCAGATCATGCCTCCTGAACCTGGTGAACTTCTTTGAGACAGTTACTCAGGCTATAGATAAGGGAAAGGTTGTACACACGGCTTACTTTGACCTTGCTAAAGCATTTGACACCACTCCCCATTCGGGTGTTATTGATAAACTCACCAACTTGGGCATAAACCCTTACGTCACAAGATGGATCGCAAACTGGCTCTCAGACAGATCGCACAAAGTAAGAGTAGCAGGATCTATGTCCGAATCCAGACCAGTAACGAGTGGTGTGCCTCAGGGCTCTGTCCTGGGGCACCTTCTGTTTGGCATATACTTCTCAGAAGTACAGGCAAGCACTGAAGGGCTGTGGCTGACCAAGTTTGCAGACGACTGCAAACTGGGTGCTATAATAGAGTCTCCGGCCAACATGGATATCCTCCAGAAGGGCCTTAATGAGACTAATGCATGGTGTCAAAGCCATGGTCTCAAGCTGAATGCTAAAAAATGCGTAGTAATCCCCTTTGGAAAAAACAAGAGTACCCGTGAACTACCACATAGGAGGTAACGCCCTGAAATCTGAAAAAGTAATAAGGGATCTAGGGACCCAAGTAGATAGTCAGCTTTTCTTTGATAACCATGTTGCCAAGGTGGTTAGAAAATCCTTCTATATGACCCATCTGATCACGAAAGGGTTTGCATCAAGATCTAAGGATGCAGTGGTGCCCCTCTACTCTTCCCTCATCAGACCCATTATTGAGTACAGTGCACCAATTGGAATGTACCTTGCTAGGCATCTACAGCAGCTGGAGAGACCACAGAGGTACCTCACTAAGACGATTACTGGCCTCAAACAGTTGCCCTATGCAGCACGATTGAAAAAACTAAAGCTTTTCTCTGTTGCATACTGCCTTCTCAAAGGCAATCTCTGTCTAACATACAGAGCAATGTCCAACCAAGAACTGTTGAACATGCTGCATCTTAGCAAAACCAAATCTACTCAAGCTACATGCTCTAGGGATATAATCCTCAGCACAACAATGAATAGAACATGATGGAGGGATAGATTCTCTTCACAAAGACTTCCCTTGCTATGGAACAAGGTCCCAATCTACATAAGACACAGCCCCTCACTATCACTCTTCAAGAGGAACCTTGACGAGTGGATGGGTAACAGAAAGATGTCCTTCAAGGATGCATCTGCAGTCCTTACAAATGGGTTGTCCTGTCGTCAGGCAGCCCTTCGGTCGGCCGGATTCCAAAGTCTGGGTCTGGCCTCGGCTGGTGTCGCACTTCACCCGACGTCATAGCTGCAGTTATTCGGGTATAAAGGCATCAGCCGACGCCATTTTCCTCAGTCTTTCTTGCCGCGTGGCACCCGAAGCAGAAGCTGTTCGCAAGTGCCGGTCGGTCAGAACCAGAGATTACTACTACCGAATACTTCTACTACTACCGAAGACTTCTAAAAAGCTAAGTACCCCGTTGGGGACTCTTTCTTGCCTCAGCCGATGTCAGAAAAAGTGAATAACTGTTTAAATTGTGGGAAACAAATACCTCATAAAGAGTTCCACTCTTACTGCTTAACTTGCTTAGGCCCAGACCACGACGTAGCAGCTTGTCTAGCCTGTGCTTCTTCCAACCGACGAACCCAACCCTTAGACGTCGGTCTGAATTTGCTGAAGAGTTTTTCGGCTCCGCTTTTGCTTACATTATGCCGTCGGATACTCCGACTATGCAAATTTCTAAAAAACGCAAGGAAAAGGACCGACACTCGCGGTCCGCGGTTTCGGCCGAAACCGCGGTTAAGCCAACCACGAGTGTCTCGGTTTTGGCTGAAACCGAGTCCACGGTTCTTCCTTCGGCCGAAAGCTTGCCACTTACCGAGGCCTCATCCAGCTTGGCTGAATCTGCTACTGAAATCCCACCTGCTCCTGCAGGTTCCCAGGATTTATCAGATACTATCCCATTGGATATTTCTACCCCTGCACGTGGAGCTGCTAGGCCTCCTGCATCCATGTCGATTAAGGCCTTTGCCAGGGCTAAAGCAGCAAAGACTACCAAAACTGTGCCTGCTAAGACCCCCTCTCACAGGCCCAGTTCCAGTTCACAAATGCTTAGTCTAGCAGAGGATCTCATTTCCTTGATCCGGGGATCCCAAACACATCCAGACAGGGCCTCTCACCCACCTCCAGAGAAGAGGACTAGAGTAGAGCCCCCTGAGCCAGTTTCTTCAGATGGCTCCTCTGATGAATCAGATAATTCAGACCCTCCAGAGGCCCCTTTTCTCCTTATGAGGACTCTGATGCAGAAGAGTCCATTCCTTCTGCCTCTCCGCCTGAGGAATTTTCTTTTGGGGAAACCTTGCATGCTATGAGGGAACAATTTCAATGGCAGGGCCAGGATTTTTCAGACTCTAGGAAAAGGCTTAGAACCTTTTTGCATTTGCCACAGCATAGGCCTTTAGCCATTCCTCCAGTACTTACTGTTGTGGATGATGCTTTTAATGATGCTTGTACTGCTCCTGATTCTCTTCCTCCGGCCCCTGCTAAGCCCGATAGGTACTATAGGGTTCCAGACACACATTATCATTTGTATAAGGCCCCTTTTGCAGATCCCAAAACTATCTCCCAGGGACCCAAGGCTGTAGCAGCTACCTCTACCAAAAACCCCCTCCCCTCTGAAAGGGAATCTAGGGCCTTAGAGAGATGGGGTAAAAAAGTTTACACTTCTGCTACTCTTTCAGCTAGGGCCTTGAACTGTCAATTCCACATGATCCAGTATCAAGAATTTATGTTAGACCAGTTAACTAAAAAGCTGTCCTCGGATGAACCATTAGACAAAAAATCCGTTCAAGAAATGGTACATAACATTCAGCAGGTCAGTAACCATTCCTTAAAATGCGGCTATGATGCACTGGAGGCTTCCTTTAGATCAGCCATGACTGGCACAGTGATCAGAAGACATGCATGGTTAAAAGAGCAGGCCTTACCAGATCATGTTAAATCAAAGCTACTGGATGCTCCCATGGACAAGATCAATTTGTTTGGCTCTCCTGCACAACAGGTGCTGAAAAAGATGGAAGAGAAGTTAAAATCTGTCCAGACAGTCAAAGATTTCTTACAGGTCCAACCTCCAAGGTTTAGCAGGAATTGGCCCTCCAAGAATTGGTCCTTTCCAGACACCTCCAAAGCTCAGAGAGGCAGGAATAGGCGCTCAAGAGGCAGGGGTCAATCCAGAGGTGCCTACAGGGGACGTCAGTGGCAGGCTAACAACCAGTGAGGTACAGCCACAGATACAGCCACCACCATGACTACAGGACAATCATAGTGACTTGGCTCTAGCACCGCCTACCAGGGAACATCTAGAAGCACCCTTAGGTGGAAAGCTAGCCTTATTTTCAGTAAACTGGCATTACATCACAGGAGACAAGTGGATTTTGCATACAATAGACCAAGGTTACAGGTTTCACTTCCATACTCTACCAAGGAAGAGAGGAATGCCAAACCTACCTCCAAATCAAAAGGCAGAAGCTCTAAAGCAAATAACTCACTTACTAAGGATGAGAGCTGTAGAAAAGGTACCATCTATGGAGCAAGGACAAGGATTTTACTCCAGGCTCTTCCTGGTACCAAGAAAAGAAAACCAATGGAGACCTATTCTCGACCTGTCCGCTTTAAACACATACCTCATTGTCCCAAAATTCAAAATGCTGACCCTACAGCAGCTTCTTCCCATGTTGGGCAAGGAGTCTTGGCTGGTAACTCTAGATCTCAAGGAGGCATACCTGCACGTCCCCATACAACCAAATTGTAGAAGATACCTCAGATTCTTGCAGGATCAGAGCATTATCAATTCTCAGCATTGCCCTTTGACTTATCTACTGCGCCCAGAGTGTTCACGAAATGCCTGGCATCAGTAATTGCTCATTGCAGGCTTCAGGGAATTCAAATCTACCCTTACCTGGACGACTGCCTGTTACAAGCGGACAACAAAAACAAACTAGCAGAAGACTTAAAAAGGGTCACTTATCTACTGCAAGCCCTGGGATACACAGTCAATATAAAAAAGTCAAGGCTGATACCATCCCAAAGGATAACCTTTTTGGGTGCAGAGCTGGACACATCACAACAAATGGCATTTCTAACAGTAGAAAAACAGGAGCAACTCCCTCTCTACTTCTTGGCATTAACAAAACAGAACCAGCTAACAGCAAAAAAAAAAAGTCCTGCAAGCCTTGGGTTTCATGGCATCCTGCATAATTTTGGTTCCACATGCCAGACTGCATATGAGAAAGTTACAGTGGTATCTAAGGAATTTATGGTCTCAACACAAGCACAGCCTAGAAGCCTAAATTCCAATAATCCCATGCCTGAAGCAAGAATTCAAATGGTGGGCTCAGACCTGTCATTCAAACAAAGGACTGCCCTTCCACAGCACTCAACCAAGCCAGACCATCACAATGGACGCCTCAGACCTCGGTTGGGGGGCGCACATGCTGGACAAGTGCATACAAGGCTTATGGACTCAAGACCAGCTGCACCTATACATAAATCAAAAGGAAATGCTGGCAGTAAAACTGGCAATTCAGACATTCAGACCATTTCTTCGACAAGGTCAACTCTTGATAAGGACAGACAACACCACAGTTATGTGGTACATCAACAAACAGGGAGGCACACATTCGTACCCTCTATGCCGGATGGCAATGGAACTCTGGAATGTGGCCCTGAGCCTCAACATTCAGTTGCAAGCAATTTTGTGCCAGGAAAAGAAAACATACTAGCAGACATACTAAGCAGAACTACCACGGATGCCCATGAATGGATGCTGCATCCGGACATATTCAAAACCATTACAAGAAAATGGGGACTACCAGAAATAGACTTATTTGCATCCCCACGCAATCACCAACCGAAGAAATTCTGCACAAGGATGTACCACCCACTTGCTTGGAAAGTGGACTCCCTATCTTTCAGTTGGAAAAACCTGACAGCATATGCATTCCCACCACTTCCTTTGATGCACAAGGTGCTATTGAAGATCAAAGAAGACCGTCCAAGGATCATCCTGATAGCTCCAGACTGGCCAAGGCAACATTGGTACCCATTACTGAGGAGCATGTCTCGGGAACAAATATGGCCTCTACCAATGGTTCCCTTACTGTTAACACAGAACAACTACAACACCCTGCATCCAAACCTGAAAACACTGCAGCTGACTGCCTGGAACATTGCATAAGACCAAATAACCCAAGTTTATCCCAAAGGGTTAAAGACATTATCTTTGAGGCTCGCAGACCCTCAACAAGAAAAAATTATTCAGCAAAATGGAGAAGATATCACATTTGGAGTACTGCAAAAGGAGAAAATGTGTCACTGGTAAACATAGCCAACATCCTGGAATACTTGGCAGAGCTCTTCCACAACGGCCTGTCCTATTCTTCCATTAAGATTCATGCATCAGCTATTTCAGCAGAATACAACTTGGATCCTCCAGTCTTCTCACATCCTCTGCTCAGGCAGTTTCTGAGAGGAATTAAAAATGTAAAACCACCTAGGAAGCCACCATTGCCAGCATGGAACTTGAACTTTGTGCTAGAAAAGTTGACACTCCCCCCTTTCGAACCAGCAGCAACAGCAGAATTACAATACTTATCATGGAAAACTGCTTTCCTGCTTGCAATCACTTCAGCAAGAAGGGTATCTGAGCTACAGGCATTAATGGCAGTTCAGCCCTTCCTGATCTTCCATCAAGATAGAGTGTCCATGAGAACAAATCCTACTTTTATGCCAAAGGTGGTCTCCAGGGTATCTTTAAACCAAGCTATCCACCTACCTACATTCTTCCCCAACCCACAGAACAGGGAGAAAGACTGTTGCATACCTTGGATGTACATAGACAATTACGTTACTACCTGGACAGGACCAAGGGCAATAGAAAAATTGACCAGCTACTGGTAGCATATGCAACAGGAATGGAAGGAAAAGCAATTTCAAAACAGACAATCTCTAAGTGGATAGGAAATTGCATTAGATTTTGTTACGCCTACCATGGGAAGAAAACTCCAGAAAACATCAGGCCTCACTCTACAAGGGCTACAGCCACTACCACAGCTTTTCTACGAGGAGTGGCTACCAAAGACATTTTAGAGGCTGCTACTTGGAGCCCCGTGCATACATTTGCCAAGCATTATAATTTACCTTTATACTCCAGATCCCGAGCAGGTTTTGCCACTGCTGTTTTGCAAGAGATCTTAACTACACCATAATCTTATTTCTCCTCCTCCCCCAGTTTGGCTATGGTATTCTACCCATTTGTAAGGACTGCAGATGCATCCTTGAAGGACATAGTACAGTTTTGTACCTACCATAAATGTAGATGTCCGATAGGCATGCATCTGCAGTCAGGATTACCCACCCTCCTTCCCCTCTGTGGTACTCCTAGGGTATTTTCCCATCTTGTAGCTAGCTGGGGGAATCTATTATGGAGTATTTGTTTGTATATATGTACATACATGCTTATTTTTGTTTGTTTCTACTATTTGGAACCATTTGCATTTATCCAAATTTAGCCTTCCTAGAGGGCACCTGGCATCTGGGGCAAGAAACACTGAGGAAAATGGCGTCGGCTGATGCCTTTATACCCGAATAACTGCAGCTATGACGTCGGATGAAGTGCGACACCAGCCGAGGCCAGACCCAGACTTTGGAATCCGGCCGACCGAAGGGCTGCCTGACGACAGGACAACCCATTTGTAAGGACTGCAGATGCATGCCTATCGGACATCTACATTTATGGTAGGTACAAAACTGTACTTTCACACCAGGGATCATACCAACAGCTCTACTAGATAGAGGCCAAGGGTAGTAGCTGCTAGATCAAGGGCCTAGGGAACTAACTAAAGGGGCGGTGAATACCGCACAACGTGGCTGGGCTAATATATGCCTTCAGGCAGATAGCCCAGTACCTATTTATGAACCTATGAACAGAGCACCTATCTGTGAACTGCAGAAAGTAGTGTGAGGATTGCAGTCTGTAGATGGTGACAGCCATGAGAGTAACTGACTTCATATCCCTCATAGGACATATGTTGCAACAAACCCTGTTACAACCGTAAATGTATGAGGTTATCACAGCAACATGTCAATATTGGCCCTTTGTTTATGTCTCCAGCAACAGCTCTGTCAACCATTGTACATATGTCATGCAGTAAGAGGTGCATATGTGCTGTACATCATATTTATTGACATACTATCTGTTAACAAGCCAGTGAGATATCAGACTGCTACACGTTATGTATAGTAGAGGTTATATTTGATGACTTAACCTGTACATTCTTGGTTGTGTGTGCAGTACTGAGGTCTGTGTACTTATGGTGATTGTCAACAGTGTGTGTATTGTTAGTCTGTACCTTGGCCTGTGTACAGACTGTGGCAGATGTCATTGCTCTTGGTCCTGTTCTATCTGATGTTACATGCTGCACCACTGTATGTTACCCTAACGGCTTACATGTTTGTCGGGCCAAACACACACATGTACCATACCACAGACAGGCATCGGACCACACTGTGTAGCGGCCCAGTATATGTAGGGGTAGTGTGTGAGTGGCACATATGAGGATGGTGTTGAACAGATAGTCCATATGCTCTAATATTACGCTAGCTTACCATATGTGGCTGTGGTCACATTGGTTGTGGTATTGCACTTTCACACAGGTGTCTGTTACTCTGTGCTGTGACATGCCTGTAGAGCCTGCTATATATGCAGGTACATGTGTATTCCCCCATAGGAAATGTAGGCCAGTGTTGAGCCAGTCTGCCTGTAGCCTGCACAGTGCTTTGTTACATGCCTAGCAGCTTATTGTACTTACCCAGTGAGATGTCATGTCCAGATACTTGCCAGATGTACTGCTTCTGGACCACCATAACAGTCATTTATGTCAGACAAAGCAGTGGGATGCTGTACAGATGTATGTCAATAACTAGTGGGTAGTATGTAGCCATGGCACCTCTGTACCAGTGGTTATTATGTGTCAGGACAGACAGGGGTGTGTAAATGCATAACCTATGGGGGAAAATGTATATCAGTAGTTACGTGTTATACCCATCTACATGGCTGTTAACATCCACATCGTCAGGCATGGTCCACATGTCTTACATTAATGGGTTCTGTGTATACCTCTGGACTGCCCAGATTATATCAGACTGTCCACATACATTGGCCATATTTCTGCTGTAGTCCATAGGAGCATTACTGTGCTAGCAGTGGTACTGTACTATGATGTCCTTAGGATGACTGTCAGTAGCCAGTGGTGCACATGTTAAAAGCAGATGTGACCTCCCACACACACCATGTCTGTGAAGACAATCCCTATTACAGTAGCAATAGTCTACAAATATACCTGCAATACATACCTGACATCCCATTGCACTACGAAGTTGGGACTACTGGGGCTGTGGTAAGGCTCCACTCCATGTTCAGGACTTATGGTGAACATATATGTATATCAAATTATCCATATATCTATATAGATATATACACATATCGACATGCATATATGGCTATGTATATGTAAATATATATATATATATATATATATATATATATATATATATATATATATAAGCACTCAGATATATGCATATACAGAGAAATATATGGCTACAGATATACAGATAGAGATACATATGCACATATACATGTGGATATCTACATATATATTGACAGCAGTAGGTATATCAGAATAGAAATGTAAGCACATATAGTTGTACATATCTACATATATATCAACATAACTAGGCATAACTGTACACATAGGATATGTATACATATATAGCTATATATACATATATCTATCTATACATATCTGTATATATATATATATATATATATATATATATATATATATATATATATATATATACATATACATATATCTATACATATATTTGTATACATATATATATATATATATATATATATATATATATATATATATACATATATGAAGAGATGTACACATCGCCATATAAAAGTTGTACAATACAGATGTGTATAGAGACATGTATGTGTATACATGTGTATTTACATGTAGACGTATGTTGTTGTTGTTTCTTTCGGCTTTTCCCAGTTAGGGGTCGCCACTAATGATTGGCAGTAGATTTTTATGTGCCAAGTTGCCAGCCCTGACACAACCCTCAATGAAGGTACGCCCATTCACGCATGTCTCTACACAGAAGATGCTGTAGCTGAGAATCGAACAGGGCAACGTCTGTCTGTGAGGCGACAACGCTATTCCAGCAATATAGACCACATATCTATATATACACACACACACACACACACACACACACACACACACATATATATATATATATATATATATATATATATATATATATATATATATATATATATGTGTGTGTGTGTATATATACATATATATGTATATATATATATATATATATATATATATATATATATATATATATATATACATATAACCTCACCACAACAATAAATAGGACATGCTGGAGGGATTAGACTCCTGTCCCAGAGACTTCCCATGCTTTGGAACAAGATTCCAATCTACATTAGGCAGAGCTCCCTGCTAACACTCTTCAAGAAAAACCTTGACCAGTGGATGGGAAACAGAAAGTTTACCCCGGGGATCACTTCAGTGGCTCTGCTGGACAGAGGAACGGGGAATTAATCTATGGGGACGGCAAAAGCCAACACATTCTGGCTAGGCTTAAAAATGCATTTGGGCAGATAGCCTAGTACCTACCTATGAACCAATGATAAAACAACATATGTGATGCAACAGTCATATTAATGACAAGGACTACACAATTTTGGAAGTAAAGGCAATTGTTCAGTACTACTCAATATGTGTATTGACAGCTATATTGGTAAAACAACAGCTGTCTTCACAGTGGTCATGAAGTAGTGAGTAAGTATTGTGACTTCAGTGTACAGGGTCCTGGGTTCAAGCCCCGTTCATTTTGTTGCTGGGCAGAACAAGGGATGTCAGCTATAGAGTGGTTAAGGCAGTTTTGAGCAGCTTTAAGCATGTTTGCCCAGGTTTGCACAAAGCTAAGCAGTGTTAAGCTATGGATAAATGTACAGGTGCTTACACAGTGTAGGCTTCACTTAAATTAAAGAGACCACATCCAACCAGTGTTACTAGCAGCTATAAGGCATCATTGCTGGATGGCTACACTACCTGCCATATATGCATTACACTCTACTCTCTACAACATGTTACACTGCAGAACTGTGGTAAACTGTTGTACAGTCACCATGTGCATCAGAACCATATCCGCCTGTCCCTGCATTGATGGTATGGATGACAGGGATGTGGCACAGGTATCATCATATGCACAGGTGTGATGTTGGTTTGCCAGAGGCCGGGGATAGGCCATACATGTAACACCATGTCTTTGGGTGAGAGGTGTACTGTGAACAGTTGGGCAAGGTGATGTGGTGTGTGTAGGTATGGGGTTGCCCTAGGTGTGTTTGCATAGTGTGTAGGTAAGCATGCACACAGTTCTGCAATGTGGCTGCCCTACACAGGTGTTTATGGACAGCTGTAGACTATACCTGGCAGGGTGTGCAGTTCACTGCCTCTGGCCATGGACATGTGGACTGTGCCTACCAGGGGTTCCACTGGCATGTCCAGGTACAGGCCCCAATGTGCTGCTCTCACCTGCTGATGACAATTGTCCTCTGGTACCAGGTCCCTCTTGGGACTGGCCAGGACCATGTGCACGTGGCCTGCTGTGTGTGGTGCGGACAGCACACCCCCACACTGTTGGGGCTGCTACTGCCACTGTGGGAGTCTCTTGGTGTCCTAGCATGTCCACATTGACTGGCAGCTGTTGATGTTGCTGGCCCACATACACACGGGCGTCGCCGCATCCCCACCACACGTCGAAGCATGGACACATCATGGCTGATGAGGGCCATCATCTCATCTTGCCGTCTATCCGTGAGCTCGGTATAAGCATGGATGGCACCCGACAGTTCACGGAGGTTGTCGCTTACAGATGCAAAAGCAGCCTCAGGCCCTGTCTGGTGTAACGTTCCATATGTGCCTGCGCCGCCATGACAGCCTGAAACATGCCCCTGCTGATACCAGCTATGTTACCTATGCCAGGGGCATGATGTCCAGCGGCCCAACCCTGAGTGCCCTGGGACATCCGCCTATGTGATGCCTTGCCAGACATCCGGCTATGCCTGCTGCGACCAGACACAGTAGGCATGGTTAACACACTTCTCTGTGCACTGCCACCAAATGGCAGATGTTCCTCTGCTATGGCCACTGGTGATGAGGTATGTGTAGGAACTGAAACTCTGTACGGGGTTGGGGTGGCTAAAAGGGGGATGTCAAATGTTGGAGCTGTGTTGACCCCTGACAACCCCACCTGTGCCTCAAAAGTACTGTCATCATCTTCGGTGTCTCTATGGACACCAACATCAGATTGTATGCAGGAGGGACCCTGACCCACCTCGCCACCTGTGGGGGAAAACAATAAATGCACTTTAAAACCTGTACAGCATTGCCTAACAGTACACACATACACACACACACACACACACACACACACACACACACACACACACACACACACACACACACACACACACACACACACACACACACACACACACACACACACACACACACACACACACACACATACACACACACACACACGCACATCCATAATACCTACCTGTCCATGGCTTTACAGACAGTCCCACGTATATGTCCATGTGTTACCCCATCCTGCATCACACTTGTTAACATACACACATTGATACCTCTCATTAACATCTCAGTCCTCTAAATGCCCACACAATCAGCCACAACACAAGGCCTGTTGCTACTTTACCTGCCTGACCTGTGTGTAGTGGTTTTACATGGCCTCACTGCTGTCATTCAGTATGCACCCTCTGTATGTCCGGACATGATGTGCACGGCCCCTATATGTGTGCACTACTATGTTGTATCCATAATATCTCGCACTGGTATGTCATGTGTATGTAATGCTGAGTACATGCCAGATATGCTGCTCCTTCAGCCGATCATGTGACAACTGTAATGTTTGGATACACTCCCTGGTGTTAACTAGTACTTCTCCAATGCATCTGTAGTGCTGCTTGAGTTGGAGGTGACCTTTCTGCTGACTGCAATATTAAGGGTGTACCTGGTGTATACCTTCCCTCTGGATGCCTGTTCTTTGCTACAGACCATATTATACTATTTGCTATCCTGTGATTGCACACATGACAAGTATTACTGGTGTGTAATGTGGCAGTCCATGTCCATGTACTGCATTGTCCTAAAGGGAGGTACAGCCATATGAACACCCCACAATCACACATGTGCATACATGGCCTCCCACACAAACACATACATGCACACATGCATCCTACATGCATCTACCTCCTTCCACTTCACCAGTGTGACCCTGCAGACAAACTAACTAACCAACAGGACACATACACACATACAGGTGAATTTGCACAATGATAGTACACTCAGTCCTCCTATTACCCATCTGTCAACATGCAGAGCATATGGTACAGAACAGCATGCAGTTCAGCTATAGTCAATCCATGCTAGCAACAGTATACATGCGTGTGATGCATGTGCTGTGTCACTAGGGGATGCCCCTTCCCCTGGATACCACTGCAGCCATGTACACAGTATTGCTGTGCACCTCTTCTGCACCCTGCCATGTACTGTGCACCACAACTCATAGGTGTACAACCCATTGCAGAATATGTAGTACTGTGTCAGTTATGTCAGCTTTAATTCTCACAGCCCCTATATTTTTCAGTAACACATACTTGGGATGGTATATGGGCAGTTGTCATTAGTGAATGCCTGATGCCTAGTTGTCAACATCAACAGACCATGTATGACCACTCCAATACTCTTACACTGACAACAACCAGAGCATACCATGGCTATGGGGGGGTGTACACAACTTTATTGATTTGACAAACACATCTTTGATCTGCATTGGGACCACATCACCGCATATCTTAGCAGTACCTGAGCCCAATATGTGACATATGTCCTGTACTGTCACGTGCAGTGTCTACAGATTGTGTTAGGTGTACAGCTGCTGACCGCAATGCATACACACGGTGAGGGCATATGTGTGCACACCCTTATCATGATGGTTTATCACAACTCTTGTTGTGTGTACTACAGCAGTCACTACTCCTGGCAGGGGTATACCAGCGTGGGCCATCTGCATTTGTCAGTGTATGTTCAGTCTGCCCTACATATGTCCCCCTATTCTGCATGATTGCAAGGTCTACTCATGTGCACATCCCATGGTGTTCACACACTGCTGTCACTATTGCTGTGTGGGTAGGGTTATGGCTGCCACAGGTCTTGAAGCTGACTATGTGCAGATAGAGCCACTCCTAGCATCCTTAGGATCCCTGGTGCAGTGCACTGGTGTGTCATGCTGAAACTCCCCCTCCCTGAGCCTTTATGCGGATGCATGACAAGTAAATCCTACACATGTGTGTAATTTTTCAGTGTCCCATACACTGAACACCACATGTTGCAGCCTAGACCCAGCTGATAATTTGGACTACTGTAATGCCTTATGCCATAGTGTATCACTGCAGCAGTTGTCATTGTCCTACAGGTATATACACTGGTGTTGCACTGTATATGGGTATTGTTCCGAATATGTCCCTACTGTAGGCCATGTCTACCACCAGTATGTTACTCCCTATGGACATATTCCACAATGACAGGATGTTAGTTATCATGCAGGTGTCTGACATACCCTTCCAACACCCTATCATGGTCAGCCCTGTGAGACCATGCACTTCACAGCAACAAGACATGCACATGTACAGCATGCATTCAGAGTAGGTGTGTTAGAAGTGTGCATGGAATATACCATCACCATTACATGCCCGGTGTGTTGGCAAGCATCTACATAAAACATAGTCACCAGCTACAGGCTGCTGCCTTGGTGGTATGGATGGACCTACATAAGAGGGTGAGAGATGCAAGGTCAGCGGCCACACCTGTGGCAGTGTTACAGGGTGGGTGCAGTATTACAATACATCAATGGTGCATTCCCACGATACTACCACTTTTGGACATCTGTTTATCACTACAATGCAGCAACAAAATATATCTATGACATGTCAGATATGCATGATCTACCTGTACCAATGCAGATGTATACACAACAGTGATCTACTGATGTGCCTTGTGTCCTTGCCTGCACACTCCTCGGCTGGTGTGTGGGTGACACCCACCTCCACGAAGGTGTCCAGCGGTTGACGGCTGGCCAGATGGGCAGGTGCCATGAGGCTGGTAAGGAGCTCCTCCACATGTGTCAGGGGGGAATGAATGCCATGTCCCCCCCTGTGGTGAGGTGATCCCCCTGGTCTGCAGAAGCATGCCGATGGGCATTGCTAAGCAGGTCAGTACAATGATGCTGGACCTGCTCATAACTGCGGTTGTGCAGTCTGACATCATTAACCCTGTGGACTAGGTAGTCCCACAGGGCGGTCTGCTCTTGCTGCTCATTTGCAGCCCTGCCAAACAGCACTGGGTAGTGCTGGATCAAGTGTGATATCACCACATCATTCTCTGCTTGTGAATAGGTGGGAAACCATGCATGTGACATCTTGGCTGAAAGACATAAAGATGGAAACAGATCTGAGCATCTCATACAGCAAGGTTGCCACAGTTCTTAATACACATCTCTGTCATCCCCCTACCATATTATCTTCAACAATCTATACACACAACTCATTAGGTATGGCTATAGCTTACCTACCAGTGGGACAGATATTGTATTGTACCACAATTTCTGCTATGTGATTGTAGCCATGTCCCCTGTGTGGACACGATCATTGCTGGCTTATTACAGACTATTCACCTGCATACCATTGTCAGGGCCACTATGGTTCCATATATGCCAGTGGTATGGCTGCTTTGAGATTGCTGCACATCTGACATTCTGTGTTATTGGGGATATCTGTGCATGCTGTTGGACATGTACCGGGACTGTGTAAACTATTACTACCAACAGATGTTCTATAACAGTGACACAATAACATGTATATTTTCTATTGGCCAGCAGAACCACCTCTCAAAACCCATCTGCCCATGATACCTGGCCACATCACATTAGCGTCCCAACCTGGGACCTCCTCATTTACTGGTCTAGCAATACTATCAGGTGGAACCAACCCAGGGGATGCTGTCCCCCATGGTACACACAGACATGTTCCTGTCCCCTGAGGTCAGGTCTAGGGTCTGTTCCATATCAGGCTCCACAGACACATATGGGATGTGCTACATCAGTCTGAGGCACCCAATACACATTCACAGGCCAACATGCTCCTCCTGCTCATTATCCAGACCAGGCACCTTCAGGATGTGAACTGCTGTTGTGAGTAGTAGAGGGTGGGAGGCTTGTTTCCATTGTGCCCATATTACGGCCCATGGGGCATTCACATCACAGACCACGCATATCGTCCACAATGTTTACCAACCACATGTGTCACATACCACCCCTGTAGACTGGCCTCTATATCTACCAACCCTGACCACCTCCACAAGTATACCTGCCATACTTCCCCATATTCCCATTGCATACTTCACAGACGGGGGCAATGTGGTCCCAACAAGGGACTAACATGTGACATACCTGTCCATGTTACACACACTGTCAGCTGTGGATATCTGTGTGTATTGCTATGTGTGCTGGTGCCTCGCACATAGCATGCATTACTGTGGTAGTAGTATAGGGGACATGTCTTTACATACATATATGTTTGTGTGTGTGTTTGTATATAGGTAGACATGTATATAGATATATATCTATATATGTGTAGCTATATGTGATGTTGTATATATGTGGACATATATATATATATATATATATATATATATATATATATATATATATATATATATATATATATATATCTACACATGGGTATCTGTATATTTGTGGACATACATGCTGATATACATAGATATCTTTATATATTATATATGTGACATATGTACACATATGCATACTTATATGTGGGGTACATTCAGACATCAGCTCCACAATCTCACAACACGTTCCTGCACAGCTGCACTGTTCTGTCTTGCTGCAACACAGACAGGGTCCACATATGGAAACAGCCTGACATTAGGGGGGTATATGTAGGACCTGATTGCAGGTAACCCTATTACACACCTATGGTATTCCGGCATGCTACATTATAGATTAACCTGAGTATCCTGCCAATGGTGGGCCATGGTCCCACGTGTCCATCATAGTGGCATTACTTCAACCAACAGCTATTGGCCACGTGATATGCATACTTCCCATTACACAACATACACTATGATGGCTTACATCTTGTCAGTCAGTGCTGACCTGCACAGTTGATGGCTATGGTCCACTACCCACAGGAACAGACACTATTGTCCATAGCAATTGTTCAGTTGAACATCATCACAACAACACTTGATGGCACATATAAATCATCCCACATCATCTATCCCATTATTATGGACCAGCTACTACATTCTATTACATGTATATATACTTCACATACCTGTTGTGGGAATGATGTCTTGATGAATGAATGCTGAATAAATGCCTTTGCCTTAGGCTTTTTATTTTTTTAAGTTTTTTTCTTTCTTTCTCTTTTTCTTCTCTCTCTCTCTCTCTCTCTCTCTCTCTCATACATGGCATGGCATTAGTAGGTGATGCATATGATCAGGTGATGGCCTCTGCACCAGTCAGTATCCTCCACTTGCTAACTGCATGCAGTTTGCTGTGTAGTACTTCCAATTACCACTGTCATGGCAACCACCTACTATAAATCCCTACATCATGTGGGAGTGGTCCCTTTACCTTTCCTGTGTGATGGACATCCTTCCTGTGTGTGGGCATCAGTGTTCCAGACAGCAGGTAGCAATACCTCTTACAGGAGAATCTGCACACTCAGGCCAGCTACATATTTGTAGGGATTTCCAAAACTACAGATGGAGTGTGAGTAAAGTTTTGTTATGCTTTGTATAGTACTAGTGTTACAGTGTTTGTATGTACATACTAGTTTACCTTGGAATGCAGTCTGTCTGCATAGCTCTCAACTGTGGGCCTATCCACTTGATGGCCAGAGGTGTGCCTATCATGTTTTGTCTGTCCACCACATAGGTCCTGTGTCAGATATTTCACTGGCAGTGTGTGTATTGAGTGCTATCAGTACATGGCTACATCCATTTATGTTTCTAACCTCAAATCCCCGACTAAGGGTATGTTGCAGACTATCCTGTAACACTAGTGACATGCTTAGTGTATAGCAAGCGTTTTCCACATATGGACCTGTGTTCCAGCCTCTGTCCTCCACCTACATACCAAGCTTTACACATATGACATGCTGTCAGGGGCTGTTCTGTAGTGGGCTGTGAGTATATCACACTGCCATTCCTGCCATCAGTCCACTGCTGTTGTATCCCCCACACATACAGTGAGACTGGGGCTATATACATGTGGGCTTCACCTACACAATGCATGTGTGCCCTTATGCACTCCAGAGGCCAGTGTATGTAACAGTGGTATATGGCCCTGTATTATTGAGTCTAGGGGGATGCACCATAAATAACCTAGGTTGTTACAAAATGTGGGGGTATCAAAGGTGAGCTACCTTAAGATATCTGGAGGTACAGTACCATATAATTTGCGTATATTTAAATTAGTTACAAAATTGGGTTAATGTAGGCCTACTGCTTCCTGCCATACAGACTGGTCAGTTTGTCACTGTGCTTGTGATGGTGTCAGTTATGCTTTGTTATGTAACAGTTACATCCCATTGTGTCAACTGAAGTCTTACCACCTTGTGACTGTGTACAGAGTGTAGATAGAGGCTGCTGAATTATACACCCGCATTACTTACTGTTGATTGTTTGGTATCCTGTGGCCCAGTCTGTCTTTACTATTGTACTATTTGAAGGGCTTGGTCTGGACAGCAATATTTGTGAACATTTCCAGAATACTGTAGTATAACTGTTTCACAGTTACATTACTCTGTTTATATGGATGTCAGTGTCTGAACAGCTATATGACATGGCATATAACAACTGTAATAGTACACAAATAAAGGTTTTCCATTCATGCAAACCTGTGTGTGGTGTTGTATCCTATGAACTCTCTGTGGGTATATGCTGCAGGCAAAGATTATCACTTGTATGGGTGGCTCATACAGTGTGCAGTTGTTAAGGTGTTAACTGTAGGTATAGTGGCTGTTCAATATTGTGTGCACCTTCTACATATGTTTCTCACTGTACATATATCTGCATGTGTATGTGCAGTCACATATATATCCATATATATGTGTATATATATATATATATATATATATATATATATATATATATATATATACATCTGTATCTGCATATATGTGTCTGTGTATATGTATCCTGGGGATGTTGATCGCTTCTACATTGTACATTTCCTATGGGAGCCAGACTGTACTGCATTATTTTATCAATACCAGCCTGACATCATACAGGTGGGATGTGATACTGTTAACATCTTGTGCCCATGTCGTGTCAGGTCCTGGTTATGGGATCTGCAACACTTGGCAGTGTATTGCAGGGCGGATGTGTTTGGCTGTGGGAGGGGGTATACGTATTCGTACAAGACGTATATTGTTTGGGGCCTCTCAACCCCATTAATGGTGCATGTGGACATATATGTTTTAGTTTTTTTCCCATTGTTACCTACAGATATATGTCCATATATACCTATATATATATATATATATATATATATATATATATATATATATATATATATAGATATATATATATATAGATATATATATATATATGGTTACATAAATATAACTTTGTCTGTATATACCTGCATAGATGTATATATCTGCTTACATATATGTAACTTGCTGTATATATTTAGACATGTAGATGTAGACATATATATCTATAGATGTAGGCATTTGCATGTATATATATTCATATATATATATATATATATATATATATATATATATGTTGTATCTGTTTAGATATTAATATATTTACACTCACACATACATCTAAATGTTGGAATAAATTCTTTGTACTGTTGACTGACTTGGCTGGATGATATGTTTGTGAATACATCAGGGTTATGTATATCTGACATGGCTTTGTAGTAAATCACTTTGTCTATCGTGTGCAGGGTCCTGGGTATGAACCTTGCACAGGCTGTTTATTTTGTTGCTGGGCAGAACAAGGGCCATTGGATACAGAGTGATTAAGGCACTTTTGAGCAGTTGTAAGCGGGTTTGCATGGGTTTGCATGGAGGTAAGCACTGCTAACTTCCGGTTACAGTTTCTTACACTGATTTAGCTTCTAAGTTGTTTAGCCAGTGTAGGAATTGCTTACCTCTGCACAAACAGGCTTTAACCCGCTTACTGCTGCTTAAAAGCACTTACTCCCGCTTACCCCCACACTAATTTCTTTAAAATAAAAGAAAAAAAGGGTTGATAGGAAAGTGGTGAAAAAAGGGCCACAAAGAGGGAAAGACAGTAGGGAAACTAGCCAGGGATGTGCAGGAAGTGTGTAGGGAGGTCCATAGCTGCCCATTTCTTGTACAGCAACAGCTGTGCATATACCCTAAATTTGGAGGTAGATTTGGACACTCACACCCCTAAGAGGGGGTGAGGACAACAATAATAAGTTGTGATGCCAATTAGACAGGATTACATGTGTCCAGTGGACATGTGTGCAAAATGGACAGCTATGTATGGGGTGAGATTTTTTTGTGGGAACAGATTGCCTTTTTTTTTTAGATGAGAGTGGGATGTTGGGGAGGGGTAGTAGGTATAGTTGGGGAGGTAGATTGGGTAGGTTAACAGACAAGACAAACAAGACGCATACAGGGGTGTATTTGACACATGTGGGGGTAAACACTATGATGGGGAGGGGTGTTGGGAAATCAGAAGCCCATGAGCCCCCTAGTTTAAACAGTGGGACTGAAGTCCCCACCCATGGGTAGTCACCACTGCACTTTCACAGCCCCGAAGGTGGCTGTGCTGGGGGCTGAGTCGCAGAGCCAGGCTGACCCTCTAGTCGCAACATGCAACCCTCAAGCTGGCGTCGCAGATCACCAAACTGCTGGTTGATCTCTCTACGCACCACGACCCCGACCTGGGGAAGGGTGACAGATGCCTGTCTGTGCCCGGTCCCGGGGAAGGTGAGTCCCATCCCCGAGGCAGTTCCACCCAAAGGTGGTGCAGGACCAATGGACAGGGAGGTCCCGGGTTGGGCCCCAGACATGGTGATGCCTGGTGCCACGGCCAGCTGAGGTGGGACAGGTGGGTCTGCTGGGACCACCTTCCCAAGCGTGCTATAGCATTTAGATTTCATCATCATATGTGGGATAGTAATAGTCAACCCATTCCAGGGTTAGGTATAACAGCATGCATAGATATTCCCATTAACCCAGAGACCAGATACGGAACAGTTGCATAGCAAACAGAACACATGCATATGTGGGACCACAGTGGTAATAAGAACAGCATGCAGGTACATTGATGGCACCATGCTACCAATGTTGGAATAACTCAATATAGCACATGCATGGAAACCATTAAATATTTATCAAACAATTGGACTTTATCAGAACATAGGTGTCATTACATATCAGTTGGGGTGGGTATGTAGATTATTGTTGGAGATATGGTGGGGGGGAGAGAAAGATGTCAATTAACAACTAGTATATTCCTGTAGTCCACATTACTTTCCTAGTCAGTGCTATCTGTATCTTACAAGTCTTACGACACTACCCTATAGCCTTAGTTTGGACAGTGCTATGGCTGTCGTCATTACACATGAACTGGTTTTACCTGCAGTATACACCTTTTACCTGGTACACCTGTGGAGGGAATGTTTGTTAACACTAACTAACTATTTCTACACATACCCCAAGATTCCGGGTTGATGTTGTGCACATAGCTATCCAACTCTTTCTGCACAGACTCTGGCCATGTGTTGCCCACATGCTGGTGTGCCAGGACATATCTAGAATATTTCCCTCTTCCACCTTTAGTGACCTGACACACACATATACATGCTTTCCTACACAGTTATATTATGTAGCACAGTGTGGATGACAGTGATCATTGATACTTTATTACTCAGAGAAACTGCAACACTCAGAATTCCCTACAATACCAGAGTGAACAGTACCAGTACAGGTTATAATGGTCTGTATTTCTCAGCACAGTGTTTGTATCCAACGTATCTGTGGGCGCAATGTTTGTTAGCACTACCTGACTGTTGCCACACAAAGTTCCAGATTGCACATTAGTAACCTGCACATACATCTCACTCTGTTACTGTACACACTCTGGTCACAGCTTGACAACATGGGAGTGTAGATAGGACATACATGAAATATTACTCTCCTAACAGTTTTGGTGATTGCTACAGTGACAGTTTTGTTCTCATAGGTGTTTGACAATCATTTGTATTCCCTGTTTGCTGGCTATACATCTGGGATCATCCCATAGAATTACCAGGGGGACAGGCAGCAAATATGGGTCCATATACTGGACATTCTGGCCTCATCTGTACAGTTGTGGGGTATGATTATATATGCAGCCTACATCCAATCCCATGTTTCAGACCACGGCTGTGTCTGCTACAACTTAAACACTGTCCATCATAGTTGTATCTGCTATATAGATATTGCTGTATATCTCCTATCTGCTTTCTGTCTTATTAATCCCCTGTGCTTTTGCATTCTGACCTTGAATTACAACACTCTTATACAGATTTCCTAGACAGTTATATGTTGCAGGACAGTGTGAGTGACAGTGATGTGTAATACCTCATTATTCAGAGCAACTGCATCAGTCACACTGCCATACAATACCAATGTAAACAGTAGCAGTACTGGGTATCATTCTTGTATTTCTGGGCACAGGGTTCGTATCTGATAGACCTGTGGGAGAAATGTTTATTAGCACTACCTGAATGTTCACACACACAGTACCAGATTCCACATTACTATTATGCACATACATCTCACTCTGTTACTGTACACACTCTGACCACAGCTTGACAAGTTGGGGTGTAAATGGGACATACATGGCTTCTTAGTTTTATAAGGTATTGGGGAGTTGCTAGTGTGCCAACTTTGCTCTCATAGATGTGCATCAATCAGTTGCATTTCCTGTTTGCTACCTATACATCTGGGATCATCCCACTGATTTCTCAGGGGGACAGGTTGATAGGCAACAGATATGGGCCACATTACTGGACATTCTGGACATACCTGTACAGTTGCGGGGTATGATTCTGTATGCAGAGTACTACCACTAAAAGGATTCGAACCATGGCTGTGTGTGCTAAAAAAACAACAGCTCACATCTCAGTTGCATGTGCTACTAAGGTGTTGTTGTCTGCATTTTTCCTGTTTCCTGTCTATGTGCCTTTCAGTTGTACTACATGGCCTCTGGGGATTACACCTGTCATATACAGGCATTCCTACACATTCAATTCATGGTGCATGGTGTGGGTAACAGTGCTTAATACAACAGTACTATTACATGATTGTGAATCTACATTACCATATGGTACTAGAGTATAAGCATGCAGTACAGCAGTTAGACCTTTATTGTCAGGCTATTACACTTTTATTGACATACAAATGATATGAGACTCTTCCTGTCATATTCTTTAGTGTAGGCAGTACTTGCCTTGAACAATACAGGTTTTATACAGGCAATTAATTTACTACTACTTTTAGTTTTATTTCCTATGACAGTAAATGCATGAGTAAAATCAGTTTAGACATGTTGCACAGTTAAATACAGATTCTGATCAGATGAATGAACAACTTAATATCATGACTAATCATTTTATGAATAGAGGATATAATGAAAGCATTGTCAATAAATTAACAATAGAAATGAAACAAAAACGGGATAAAACCATATTTCCTGTTTTTTCTGAAGGTGATATAAAATATCATAATGGGAACAATAGTACTTCTAATAAGCATAAAAATAATAATAAAGGTATATTTAGATGTATTTTATCATATGATGCTAATACTAAGAAAATACAAAGTATCATTAGAAAACATTGGTATATGATGAGTCATACACGTACTTTTAATTATGTGTCATTAGAGTAACTGTCATTTGGATATAAAAATCAAGCTATCTTAAAATTTCAGTTATGCTATAAAAACAAAAGAAATGTCGGGACAATAGTATGATACAGAAATATGGTACTCAAAAATGTTTTAATTGTAATTTTTATAAATATATTTTTACTGGAACTTTATTTAAACATCCTGTCACATCAAAAAAGTTCTATTTTAGAAGCTGTGGTACATGCAACACTATGAATATAATTTATATAGCTATGTGCACACAATGTAATGCATTTTATATAGGCAAAAGTAATAGAAAGTTAAAGGATAGAATATGTGAACATTTATCCGAAATTAAAAGGAAACTGGATACCAATGCTTTGTATTGATAAGTCCAAAATACAGACGTCACATATTTTTAACTTTTGTATATTGCAGAACATTTATAAACCTATTAGAGGGGGGTGATTTGATTAATTATACTGAATTACAGGAGAATAAATGGATCCTACGATTTAGAGCATCCTGGTTTGAATGAGAGCTTTAGTATAAAGCCTGCTTTAAGAAAAATTAGAAATAAGCTTTAACTAGAGTTTTCATTTTTCTTTAAGAATGTTTTATTTTGATGTCACATGATTTTAATGAATGTGTATTTAAACAGGATTGATAGTAATATGTAATCATTTGCCTAACGAAGCCTTATGGTGAAAGTCTAAGCACTAGCATTTGTGAAATAAATCTTTTATCTGCATCGTGGTGTTGGTGTTACCATTTTTTTCCCCTTTTTTTTCTTCTGTTTAGACTTTTTGGCTACACCAACTTTGTCTATGAGGGAACCCATCTTGTTAAATCATCCCACTGATTTCCCAATAGGCAACAGAATGGGCCACTTTACTGGACATTCTGGACATATCTGTACAATTGTGGGGTATGATTTTGTATGCAGAGTACTACCACTGGCAGGATTCGAACCATGGCTGTGTGTGCCAAAAACAACAGTTCACATCTCAGTTGCATGTGCTATTCAGGTTTTGTTATCTGCATTTTTCCTGATTACTGTCTATGTGTCTCTCAGTTGTACTACATGGCCTCTGGGGATTACACCTATCATATACAGGCATTCCTACACATTCAAATTATGGTGCATGGTGTGGGTAACAGTGCTTAATAAAACAGTACTATTACATGATTGCGCATCTACATTACCATATGGTACTAGAGTATACATATGCAGTCCAGAAGTTAGACCTTTATTGTCAGGCTATTACACTTTTATTGACATACAAACAATATGAAACTCTTCCTGCCATATTCTCTAGTGTATGCAGTACTTGCCTTGAACAATACAGGTTTTATACAGGCAATTCATTTACTACTACTTTTAGTTTTATTTCCTATGACAGTAAATGCATGGGTATTACTGACCTGCCTCATGTCGCAACCTCGCCAGGTGACTGACGCGGGCCTCCTGGTTTGCGGCCCGCTCCATTGCAGCTGTGGGGGACATAAGAGGAATATTTAGCCATGCCTATCCATGATATACCTAAGCTGGCAATTATTGCACACAAAGTGGGGTGATACTTAGACACAACTGGAACATCCCCTGCCGCTCTAGCCTCTTGGATCCACTCCTCCAAGAGGTCCCCCTTACACAGCTTCAGGTCGGCATAGGGATGCCTGACCTGCTCATCAGTTCAGGGTATGCCAGTGGCACTGGTGAGGTCATGGGTGAGACGGTCCCAGGCCTCTGCCTTATACTGGGAGCCCTGGTACTGACCCTGCAGCAGTCTCTGATCATGGTCTTTGACAAGGAGTCTTGCCATGACTTTGGACTCCTGGATGCACCAGCACTGTGCCTGAATGCGCACACCTTCTCCCTTTACTGTCATTGTGCCTGCAAGGGGAAGCTACAACCAGTTATGAGATGTATTCCTGCCTCTTGGGTTTAAGCAGGGCCGATTTCCTGCACTTTTCCATGATTGGCCAGTTTTGGGAAGGCTAGGCTATGGAAAAACCTGCTTACCTAGGGTTGGCAGTGTTTAAAGGGGTATAACACTAGGCACATTGAGTTAGCTGGATTACACATTGCTTACACCTCCTAAGCTGGCCTGTGCAATGCTTAGTATTGCTTACATTAGACTTTGCATTATAATTCCTTTTTGGCATTGAGTTATTATTCATTACACCTTATATGTATGCCTGGTATCCATGACTCATGTGTACGTACACTGTATGGGGTCCTTGTGTTTTATTCGGGACTTCAACACTCTATTACAATTACACCTGACTTCTGACCTTACTGCTATACTCCAGTTCACATATTTATGTTATGTAGTGGGTTAAGGCACATATGTCTGTATACTGATTCCTTTCACAGGTTCACTTTGGTTTTACTATGGTGAAGACTTGTTTGCTGATACCTCATTCTTCTGTACTTCATTGGTGGCTCAGTGGTTAACTACTGTGATGATGGTATGTAGGGTCCAGGGTTCAAGACCTGCATGGTTATTTATTTTGTTTATGGGCAGAACAAGGGCCATTGGATACAGAGTGATTAAGGCACTTTTGAGCATTTGTAAGTGGGTTTGTGTGGGTTTGTGCAACGGTAAACACTGCTAAGCTGCCATTACATCTGCTTACAGAGAGTTAGTTTGAAAATTGCTTAACCAGTGTAGGCATTGCTTACTGCCGCGCAAGTGGGCTTAAGCTTGGTTACTAGTGCTTACATCTGCTTACTACTGCTTATTTATGCTTAAACCTGCTTACTAGTGCTTTATTCATTATGACACTGACACCTCACATGTGCATTTACTGCAGTACTCCAGTTCAGAAAAATATGTTATTTAGTGGGTTATGCAACATAAATATTAGTCATAATGTGCTTTGGCATGGAAAATGGAATGTACTGCAGTGGGACTCGAACTGGGAATGCCTGTTTATAAGGCTAATGCTCTGCTCACTACACGATTAGTACACTGCTTCAATTGCATATATCTTCCTTGTTATCCTCTTCAGCCATTTAAGCTGCATTAACCATAGCATGCCCACTCACCTACGGTTAGTTTTAATTGGATTTTAAAATAAAAAAAATACAGGGTTTGTTCATTTTATTTGTAATTACTTGCTGTTGTACATGAGGGGGAATGTTGGTGGGGATATGCGGACACCTATGAGCGGTCTCACTCATTTCTTACCCCTTCCTGCTGTTCTTCCTTGTGGGGGCATATATATTCTGAGAGCTTTGCTCTCAGACATGCCTCCTGCACTCTTACATGCTCCATGTAAGATTAGGAGCTCAGGCAGTGCTCCTCATTACTATGCATGGTGCGCTGCCGTCCTGCTCCTAAACGGCAGCCTTCGTGCAGGACTAAGCTAGTCCTGCATGGAGGAATAGTAAATCTGGGGGATTGTGTCTACATTTTGGCATGCTGTGTGCTCACATCCAGAGAGGGGACACACATATTGGAAACTATCTTGCATTAATATATTCATAACAATTTATAGAAGCATATTACACTTATTGATATTAACATATATTTTCAGCATAGCTGCAAATAACTTGGTTATTTGTTGAATTCATACCTACAGTATCCGTAATCTGTAACATTCCTTTAACATCAGCTACTTAACCACAGGGGCAACACATTTTGCTAAATCCTGTTATATGCCTGAGCAGTTTTTTTGGTTAATATTGTATACTTTGTAAAACTGCTATGGAGTTCTGTTTTTCATGAAATATTAAAGTAAATAGTAGAGCATCCTCAAATTTTGAGGGCTTGCGATTGCAATCCTAAGCTGAGATCATTAGTAGCAGTCAACTTCATGGATGGCAACTGAGTATTTGAGATCAACGGGTTAAATACAATATAGGTTCATAGGTTCATAGGTTGGTACTAGGCTATCAGCCCTAGGGCCTATACAAGCCTAGCCATAACAATTCCCTGGCTATTTCTTCCCACACTATTTACTTCCCTAACAATAAATAGTAAGAACAATAAAAAACAGATCTTAAGACCAGAAATAAAAAAAAAAACTCACTTATTTTAATACACATACAAATAGAGGAACTTTTGGGAATAATCCCTTATTCAATGCATATAAAATACAGTTCAAATACATAGTTTTTAAATACAGCACCCAGTAAGAGCTCAACTTGTTATAAAGAGAACTTACAGTCTAAAGACACTTTTAAATACAGCACTCAATAAGAGTTCAATTTGTTATACACAGAATCTAAAGTTTAAAGACACAGTAACACATATAAAAAGTACATTTAAAAGCAACTTAAAAAGCACAACAGATACAGGCAGCCAATAGCAACATTCACTTCAACTTCATTTGCTTTTGTTTTAATATAGGTTTGAAACTAACTGAAGCATTTAATCCAAGTGCATGGTCAGCCTGCAATTTTAAAATCCACCTGTATTGAACTAGTTCAGTGGCATTTAGAACATCACCACCTCTCGTGTTAAAAAGTTTCCTTTGTATTACTCTAAATTTAAAAGCATGACCTGTACCATTGTCATGAATATGTTTAGCCAAAGAATTAATAAGCATATTCTTTCAAATTTCTGAAAGATATTCAGAAATTCTATCTTTAAAATTTCTGTTAGATTTACCTACATAAAAACTAGTCCATGTAATGCACACAACTAAATAAACCAGATTTTTTTCAGTGTTATTAGTAGGAAAGCAATCAAATTCATAAATATGCTTTACACATGGATGCTCAAAAGTAACAGAAGGATCAATGTGTTTACAAAAAACACAACTTTAACATGGAGCAGTACCTTTTCTTTTAATTCTAGTGGATTGATCCTTCTTTTCCTGCATTTCCTTATAGTATATTTTCTGTTTCAAATTAGGGCATTTCTTCAAACTAAAACTGGGAGATGCACCTATTATTTTACTCAGTTCTATACAGCAGTTCGAATGTGTCAGTTTCTCCGTATAATATAAGTAACGCCATGCTTATTGGTGTATATAACATTTCCCCACTTTTTACATAGTGACATCGGTGTACACCTTCCATAAATAGTTGTAAACATTAAATGACTGTATGTGTGCATGCATATAGTAGGATACCAGCTAGCACACGAATGTACCTTTGACGTGAGCATTCAGTGATTTAATGCTGATGTGATGTAATGATGCTCCCAGGAGTGTCCTCTGCTCCATAATGACCAGTGTGGTTGACATTTACCACTGTATCTTTATTTGACATTTGCATTTCAGTA